>NC_133621.1:60885197-61185197 GCF_048593235.1 Sminthopsis crassicaudata
TTACTTCTTGATGGAAGTCAAAGCTTTTCGGGCTTCAGTTTCCTCCTCTGTATACAGTAAATTAGAGTTCCATCTTCTCCTCTTTTTAACAGTAGATAGGACTGTCATGGTACTAAGGAGAACTTGAGTAAGATATTCATTGGAAGACTTGGAAAAAGAATGATATTTAAGGAAACTCTGATGTTCAGCTCAATAGTGCTAATAGGCATATTAGAGATGCTACACACTGTGTGGTCTTCTCTTTTATTTTTAGTAACTGGTACCAAAAGCTAGCAGGTTGTGTTTATTTTAAATGTCTCAGGGGCCAGGAATCTGCCAGTGTAGTAAGTACTGTGTAGTCTAGAAAATGTTAGAACTGGGAGTTATTATAAACACTGAGATCTTGGGTGAAATTCATTTACCAAAGTGTTGTGATATTTGTGTGCCTATAGATTTTCCATCAGTTCTATAGTCAAGAAATATATGTGTGTGTGTGTGTGTATGTATATATACATACACACACAGTGTTGGAAGGTGAGACTATGGAGAAGAGTTCAGAGAGAAAAGTGAATATATTTAATTACAATGTTCTTTTACTGGATGTGGTTCAAAATGTAACTTTTGCTGTGGCTGGAGAGGGGAAGCAACTCTAGCACTTTTTTGAGTGCTTATATTTATTATTTGAACAACTCCACATTTCCTTAGTGTTGAATCTTCTGTGTTTTCAATGGCCAACTCTATGGCCATTTAGCCTCTCTTCTATTCTCGAAGTTCATATTGGTTTTATCTAAAAAAATCATCAGAAGGGGAACTCTGTGCCTCCTCTTCTGGATGAGAAGCACATAACTGTGACTTTATGCTCTCCCTCCATCCCTTCCTTCCTCTTTTTGCTGTCTCTCGTTGTCTCTGTCTCTGTCTCCCTCTGTCTCTTTCTTTCTCTCTTTGTTTCTCTCTTGTATGTCTCTGTCTCTCTCTTGTCTCTCTGTCTCTGTCTTTCTGTATTTCTGTCTCTGTCTTTCTGTCTGTCCTGCTGTGTGTGTTTCCCCCTCTCCCCATTTTCTCCCTCCATCTGTCTTCTCTTCCTCTCCTTTTCTCCAGAGTTCTGTGTCTCCCTTTTTTTGGCCTCTGGCTCTCTCTGGTGGCTTTGGGGATATTTACTTCTCTTGACCTCCATATCTCTTCTCCTGGTGAGAGTTCCTTGACCCATTTTGTGTCTGCACTTGTTGGCAGTTCCTTGACAGGCATGATTCTTGTGATGGGGCTTCATCCATGAACAAGCCATTTCTATTGTAGCGGACCAAACTCACCATGCTTGCTTTCTGGTTGTCAGGACAAAGGATTGGGACAAAAGGGCAGAAGGGCACTGGACAAGGCGAGTTCACAGCTTGTCAAGATCTAGAGAGAGGGGCTCCTCTGGTGTCATACCTGGGCACACTAATAATAGTCCCCATTTCGACAATGGTTAACAAAGCTTTTATTTCACAATAATCCTGTGCTGAATGTTATTATCCTTATTGTATCCATGAGGAAACTGAAACTCAGAGAAATTAAATTATGGTCATACTGCTAGAGTCATAATCTAGAGAAAAACCAAAGGGTTTTTTTATTAATATCTTTTTATCTTCAAAATACATGCAAAGATAGTTTTCAACATTCACTCTTGCAAACCTTGTTTTCCAACTTTTTTTCTCCCTCCTTTCCCCCTACTTTCTCCCCTAGATGGTAAGTAGTCCAGTATATATCAAACATGTGCAATTCTTCTATACATATTTCCACAATTATCTTGTTGCTCAAGAAAAATCAAATCAAAAAGGAAAAAAAAAGAAAACAAAAAGCAAGCAAACAACAAAAAAGTGAAAAAAAAACCCTATGTTGTGATCCATATTCAGTACCCACAGTCCTCTCTCTGGGTGCAGATAGTTCTCTTCATCACAGGATTATTGGAACTGGCCTCAATCATCTCATTGTAGAAAAGAGCCACATCCATCAGACTTGATCATCACATAATCTTGCTGTTTTTATGTACAATGTTCTCTTGATTCTACTCAATTCATTAGTACCAGCACTTGTAAGTCTTTCCAGGCCTCTCTGAAATCCTCCTGCTGATAGTTTCCTATAGAACAATAATATTCCATCACATTCATAAACCATAATTTATTCAGCCATTCTGCAGCTGATGGGCATCCACTCAGGTTCCAGTTTCTTGTCACTACAAAGAGGGCTGCCACAAACATTTTTGCACATACAGGTCCTTTTCCCTTTTTATGATCTCTTTGGGATACAAGCCCAGTGGAGACACTGCTCGATCAAAGGCTTTGCACAGTTTGATAGCCCTTTGGGTACAGTTCCAAATTGCTCTCCAGAATGGTTGAATCAGTTCACAATTCCACCAACAATGTATCAATGTCCCAGTTTTTCCACATCCCCTCCAACATTTATCATATCTTTTCCTGTCTTCTTTGCCAATCTGAGAGGTGCGTAGTAGGAATCACTGTGCTTCGCTGTGCCTTGCTGCCTCCTCACCAAGCCAAGATCCCCAGCTACTAGAGCCTACTTGATTTGCACATTTCTTTTGCGCATTTTCCTGTGTTAGTTACAGTGCCTAAATTCAGGATATAGTGATGATTAGACAGTTAATGATAAGCTTCATTTTTCAAGAGGGTAAATAGGGAGGAAAAAATGCTTATTACTGTTTGTCAAGCACTAGGGCAATGGCTTCAATATTTTGAGCTTCCACAAAAGCTAAAGTTTTATCAAGCACCAAAAAACTTTTTACATGGAAAAGAGCCTAAAGAAACATCCATATGTATCTCTCTATAAAATTGTTAATATTAATAATGCCAAGGACTACTGTATGTATATATAGCTAAGTTAACTGTAAAGAACATATGAAGATGCTATCTGCTTCCAGACAAAGAACTGTTAGAATAATTTTAGATATATGTTGGATTGCATGTGTGTATTTGTGTGTAATGGTGGGCATCTCTAAAGTGTAGGGGACAAGGAAAGAAAAAAATTGTCCATGTTAACATTGTATAGTTAAAAAAAAAAACCCCAGCAAGTTGTACATAGGAGATTCCAGTTTCAGGTGCAATTATCTCTCTTTTTAAATTATACTATGTTATGGAAGTGCTCATTTTTTCCATAAATTAAAAATAGGATAATTTTAAAAAAATATTTTCTTGGTATAAAAAGTATTCTTGTACTTAAGTTACAAATGGTCCTTAAAGTCAGTCTTAGAGGGCTGCCTGAGAGAAAGCTTACTCGTCTTCCCACTGGCCACAGAAGTTTCGCAGTGAAACAGACTGAATTTGAACCCTGTTTGTCCTCTGTACCAGCCCATGGCCAGCCTCTTCCTCCTGTCCCTACTGCCATAACACAGGTTAGAATGGCTAATAGCAAAACGCATCCTCGCCTGGCTCCTAGAGTCTTCAGTGCTCACCACTTTTCTTTTCAACGTTTGCTAACAATTAAGGGCCCAGATCTTAGCCTTGGCAGGAATGTTGAAATGTGGATCAAATGAATCAAATTAATCTTCAATTCTCATAACTATGCATTTTTGCTTTCCAGCTCATTACTTTGCCTGAGTTCGGTTAAGATAGGCTTAGAAAATAAATTATTATAAACTCCCTGACCCATAAACAATTTGGGAGCCTGCTTCTTTAACCCCAGTTTTAGATTTGATTGTTATGCTATTGAACCGGCTTCAACCTAAGCAACTTTATTTTTAATCTTTAAACTTCCAAAGTCTTGATTGTTATTGCTGCTCTTGGTTCACTCACACACAACAGAGAACATTTAAGCTGGGCATAATTTCCATATTGAAGAGTTAATTAATCAGTCAGCAAGTATTTATGGAGCAGCTGCTTTGTCCCTATTTCTAACTGCATGTAGACAGATAGCTGCTATGCCCAAGGTCAAACCACAGGCAGATGTAAGACATTTCATGAGGATGTGCACTCAGAGAATGTTGAGATTATTTTGAAGGTTGTCTTTATTTTATATCTGATTATAAAGGAATGTTTTTATTCAACAAACTAAAATAATAAAAACTTAACCGAATTGTTCTTTAATTAACAAATAAACTTAATTAAAAAAAAATACAAACTTAAAAAAATGCAAATTCAATTGTCCTTTTAGAAGTTAATTGTGTATACACATTCATGGCAAAATTCTCTGATCACCTAGTCAGGAAGTGACAAAATTGAAATTAGAATCTGGATCCTCTGAACTCTCTTTGCAAATCCACAGCATTGCCTCAATTTTCTCTAAATGCAATCTTGGACATTTTGACTTAAAAAAAAATTAAAACAGCTGTATAAACATTATACTGAATTTTTAATGACCTGAAATGGCATAATTTGCCCCTAGCCTATTGTAAACAACTCAAACTAATAATGACAACTCTTTGTAAAAGAAAGATGCAAAAAATAAATTCTCATTAGACTTCCTGAATAATTTTTATTGCCAACTTTCAACTTTGATCCTAGTTTGTGGTTCTATATAAGTCTATATGTGTTTATTTTAATAATAATTCATATTAATTAACAGCTAGCATTTAATAACAGCCCACACAATAACAAATCTTATCTCATTTTATTTCCAATTATCCTGAGAGGTAGTTGCTATTATTATCCTCAATTTGCAGATAAGGAAACTGAGGCTGGGAGAAGTTGTGACTTGTATACAGCTAGTGAATGTCTGAGGCAGGATTCAAATTCCTTCTTCCTGAGTCCAGGGCTATTATTATATGCACTGAAGTACCTAGCTGCCTAATATTAGCTAGAATTTGTGTAGCACTTTACAGTTTGCAAAGAGCTTTACCTCTTATCTCATTTGATCCTTACAACGACTCTGTTAGGTAAAGTACTTTTATCATCCTCTTTCTACAGATGAGGAAATACAATCTTCCCTTTATGGGATAGCCTTTTACATACTTAAATATGACTATCATGTCTCCTCTTAATCTTTTCCAAGAACAACATGCCAAGTTCTTTCATATCTTCATCCTTATATGGTATGCTTTCTAATCCTCTCACCATTTTGATTGACCTTCTCCACATGGAGAAAGACAATTATTTATCTTGTCGATATTTAACTTTGATATATTTGTGCATATGCCATCTCCTCCATTTGATTGTGAGTATCTTGAGGAAAGAGATTGTCTTTTCCCCCTTTTTGTATTCCCAGTGCCTTTGCACATAGTAGGTGCTTAATAAATGTTTATTGATTGAGCTGTTTGAGGAAAGATATTATCTTTTGCTCCTTTTTGAATCACCAGCACTTAGCACAATACCTTGCACATAGTGGACACACTCCTGTTGGTCAGTTTGCTTGCTAAAGGCTGTAGAATATAGGTTGGAGGAGACCTTGACAATCATCATCATCATAGCTAGCATTCATTTATCACTTTAAGGCTGCAAAATATTTTACCTGTGGCATCTCTCACAACAAACTCATGAGGTAGATAGCATCATTATTCCTTTTTTACAGATGAGGAAACCGAGTCTGGGAGAAGTTAAGTGACATGCACAAGGTCAGACCTATTTAAGACAGGAATCAAATTTCTTACTTTCAAATCCTGAATTCTATTTACTGTGCCGCCATTTTTCTGTGGTGGATATTTTTTTCTACTCTCTACTAATACTTATTTTTAAAGTTGCTTCAGCTTACATTCATGCACTGTGACTTTTTCCATTGTAGTTTGGCTCAATTGATGATGATGATGATGATGATGATGATGATGATGATGATGATGATGATGATAACAACTCCCATTTATAGAATGCTTTATTGTTTGCAAAGCATTTTCCCTATATTATCTCATTTGAGCTTTCTGAGGTCTCAGACCTGGGTCTCCGACACCGAGCCATGAAGCATCACTGAGGGATTGCTGGTGTCAGAACCCTGGGTTTTGATGGCAGCATGGATACGTATGTAGCTTCTGTCTTCTACTTAGTCTCACATAAGCTATCATCAGCTGTGGTCATTTTAATTCATCCACCCAGGCCATGTGAAGGCTGTTGCTCTGGCAAAACTACATTTGTATTCTTGGCTCTTGCTGCAGAGCACTTTATGGGAAACCATAGGAGGCGCCGAATCTCCCTCCAGTCCCTTCTTTATTGCATCTGATTCATTCTGACTGACCTTTCTTTAACAGTCATAGTTTCTTTATTTGTGAAGTACAGATTGCAAATAACCTAATCAGTCCGCTGGTTAGCTTCCAGTCACTGGCATTCCATCTGCTTTATAATTACATTGTAAAATCCAGTTCCAGTGGAGGTAGGGAGAAAAATACTGATTGTATAATTGTTTTCAACCAAAAAATATTTGTGAAGTATTAAGGTGGCCCCCAAACTGGTTAGGCTTCTTGGCTGACCCAACTGTGTTTGTTTTATTGATTTCCTTCTGAGTACCTGCCAAAGGTTAGTGTTCTTTGTGTGCTGAGAACAGCAAGAAGTCTACAGAAGTCAAAGGTTGTCTAAATCTTTTAATGCAGTTTTATTAAACTAAACACAATCTGGTGTCTGGGTCCAAAACTTTAGTTCAATCAAATATTCAGGTTTGAGAATTAAACAAATTCTTGGGCCTACAAACTGGATTGTACATTCCACAAAGGCAGGGGTGAGACTTTTGTCTTAGCTAAACTTGGGTAACTATCTCCCCTCCCCCCAACCCTCATAAAAGTATTCTTCACATAGTAGGTGCTTTGTAAATATTTTTTTTTAATTGCACAGAACGGAACTGTGGCTAGCATGAAGAATATGAGGGAAAGGAAAAGGATAGAAAAAATTTTAGCAAAAGACTTGTGCTCAGGTAGGGAAAACAAGCTTAAAAGTCTTGAGTTTTGCCCCAGGCTGTGCTTTGTAGCCATCTGTTTTGTAATATCTGGGTCTTTAGCAATCTCACTAATGTGTCCTTTGGCCCCTTTTTAAACCATGATGTTGATACTCATTTGTGTCTTGTTCTTGTTGAGTCTTGCAAACTTGTGTTATTGTTGTTGGGATCCTATTTTGGATGCAAGCCTATGAAAGTTTAATGTATTTATAATAATGCTTATTAGTTTGTTATTCCATGCCTCCTTGGCAAGTGCATTACTACCAATGATGCAATCATCAGATTGAGCCCTTAGGTATCAAGTATGCAAAATACAGTGGGTTTTTTTTTTTTAAGGGAACATTGTCATATCATATTTATATAATTGTCCCTTTCGTTCCTTGACATTTTCGCTTGTGGGATAGAGAGGGCAAAATTAGGCTAACATCTGGGGGCCGATCTGCTGCCATCCTTGGCAACCTTAATGAATATTTAAAGATCCTCACTCCAATTTGCTAAAGAGCAGTGTCTCGACCAGAGTCACACACCAGTTAACAGTTAAGTTAATTGGAATCTGTCTACTACCTAGACTTTGATGCTTCCAGCAAAAAACTGCTTTAATCAAGATTGCCTATGTTTGTGAGAGCTATAGAAAGAGAGGAAATTGAGTTGGAAGCCGTTGAACATTTAGGGTTACCTTTTTGAGTGAAAGAACATATGAACAAATAACTACTTAGTAAGTGCTTACTATATGCAGAGCCCTTTGTGCTTTAAACCATCAGGCTTGAAGCCTAAGAATTTTTGGCCTAATGAAAAAAGGCCTGAATAATTATTAGTACTGCTGGTGTTCCCTGGATTGTATTACAACATCCCTGTACTCCCAACCTAGGTGAGACAGGACAGAAGGGGAAAGTCACTTGGGCTGGAGGTTGAAGAATGTGGTCCATACCAGCATGATGATCTCAAAGAGTATCTGGGCAAACTCCACCATTTTTTTTTTTATCTAAGGAAATGCAAGCCAAGAGTTTCCAGAGTCATAGAGCTAGGTATTAGCAGAACCTCAGTACTCAAGCCAATATAGCCTTTCTGAGGAGTTTTGTTGGATTTTAGTCTATCGCCTGTATGAAGTTGGAGTGGCTCATGTTTTTCACCTATTTCTCTCTCAAATGAGATACTATTTATAAAACATTAATGGGTGCTTAATGGGTGGTACATAGTAGGTGCTTAATGAATGCTTATTCTTTTCCCTTCTTACATAATGTCAGTTGGGTAATTCTTTGGGTCTGTAGAAGTACTTGTTTATTCCTGGAAATCATTCAGTTGTTCTGAAATATATGCAAATTAAAATTGAGAGATAAAGTAATTTGCCCAAAGTCTCAGCTTTTGTGCTGGTGGTAATTTGTACATGTAGCTTTCAAAAGAAATGGTCATGCTTTGGGTTACATTAATGAAACACTGTCTGAAGGTCAGCTTCTTAGGTTTAGATTTACAAAGAGCCAGAAAAATAATCTTTGATTTGATTTTACAGGTGAAGCAGCTCATGTCCAAATAGGTGACTACCACTAAAGTAGCAAGTGGCAGAGCCAGAATCTGGACTTCCCTGATTTCAATCCCATTATTCTTTCTATTACAACAATGCTTTTTATATTATATATCAGGTAGAAAACTGAATTTGGAGTCAAAAGACCTGAATTTACTTCTCAGTTAAAATATTAAGTGTTTCATCTTAGGTTGTCATTTCAGTTTTCTGAGGCTCAGTTTTACCCATCTGTGATATGGGGACAATCACAACATTTGAATCACAGAATTGTTGTTGGGATCAGTCGAGATAAGTAAAGCACTGTGCAAACCCTAAAATGTGCTAAAAATGTCACTTATCAATACTCTTGTAAATCAGCCTATATTTCTCCATGGGTTTATTTTTATCATTTTAAGTAGCTTTCCCCCAATCATTTTTGATTGATCTTCCCTTGAGCAAGTTACAACTTGGAAACAGCCCACACAAAGAATTGGTCCTTGATTCATCTTGTATCCCAGGCCTATCTGTCTTTTCACAACTGTTATGTCCTGCTTTTCCTTCTGATGTTTGTTAATAATAAAAAAATTTCAAGGCCTCTACTTTCATCGTGGTGGGTACTCCCTCCATTAATGCAGGACACAATTTTTATTTGTCTGAGTAGACAATTTTAGGAGTGGATATGGTCAACTGTGGGTGGCAAGGTTTTTATGCCCAGCCAATTCAGTTGATTATTCTCTCTCTATCCTGTGCAAGGATCATTTGTACTTTTTTTTTTGCATGTTGTCTTCCCATTCCACTATGAGTTCCTTGAGAGCAGGGATTATCTTTTGCCTTTTTTTTTTTTTTTAAACATGCTGGGCATAGTGCTGGCACTATTAGTATGCAATTGTTTATTGACTTATTGATTTATTTTTTATAACAGTAACTTTTTATTTTTCAAAATACATGCAAAATTACTTTTCAACATTTATCCCTGCAAAACCTTGTGTTTCAATTTTTTTTTCTTCCCTTCTTTCATTCCTTCCTCCCCTGGACAGCAAGTAATTTAATATATGTTAAACATGTGCAATTCTTCTAAACATTTGCACATTTAAAATGCTACATAAGAAAAATCAGATCCAAAGAAGTGGGGGGAAATGAGAAAGAAAAAAACAAGTAACAAAAATAACAAATGTTGTGATCCATATTCAGTCCCTGGAGTTCTTTTCTAGATACACATAGCTCTCTCCATCATATTTATTGAAATTGGCCTGAATCACCTCATTGTTAAAATGAGCCAGTTGATCATCCCATAATCTTGTTGCTGTATACAATGACCTCCTGATTCTGCTCATTTCACTCAGCATCAGTTCATGTAAGCCTCCCCAAGCCTCTCTGAAATAATCCTGCTGGTCGTTTCTTATAGAACAATAATAATATTCCATAACATTCTTATACTTATTCAGCCATTCTCCAGGTGATGGAGATCCACTCAATTTCCAGCTTCTTACCACTATAAAAAGGGATGCCACAAACATTCTTGTACATGTGGTTCTTTTTCCCTTTTTTAAGCTCTCTTTGGGGATACAGACCCAGTAGAGACTCTGCTGGCTCAAAGATTATGCACAGTTTGGTAACCCTTTGGAAATAGTTCCAAATTGCTCTGCAGAATGGTGGGATCAGTTCACAGTTCCATCAACAATGCATCAGTGTCCCAGTTTACACACATCCCTTCCAACATTTGTCATTATCATTTCCTATCATCTTAGCCAATCTGAGAGGTGTGCAGTGGTATATTAATTTGCATTAAGTGGTCTTAGTCCACATTTCTTTAATTAATAGTGATTTAGAGCATTTTTTTTTCATCTGACTAGAAATGACTTTAATTTCTTCATCTGAAAATTATTGGTTTGTATCCTTTGGCCATTTATCAATTGGGGAATGGCCTGTATTATAAATTTGTGTCTTACTGATTTAGACTGGTCCTCAGATGATAATCTGTAACTCTCAAGTTTTTCTACTGGTCATTTATCCGAGCATGGGGATAACCTTCAGGAGCTCAGGGGCTATCAAGTTTAGGCAAGTCCTAACAAGATTGAAAAGTTTTGGGTATGGGTCCAGGAATAGATTGTCATCAGAGGACTAGTCTAGTTGAATTCATTTAGGCATTACCACCTGAAGGTTGGCCCCACCCACCCATGTAACTCTCTATTAAGCCAGGTAGGGCTGTATAACAGTAAAGTAGGTACATACTCCCGTTGAAACTTAGTCAGAAGATCATGAAGTTAGAGCTGGAGAAGTGCTTTAGAAGTCCCTGGATCTAACTTCCTAATGTGGAATTTGTGATTGTGTATGTGGAAACTGAGACACCAAGTGGATTTGAGACACAGCTGCTTACTATCTGGGGCATCATTTGAATCCAAATCTTCCTGTCTCCAAAGCCTATCATCCAATATACTTGAAATGTTTTAGCATTCCCAGCAGCTATGTTATCAAAAGCATTACTCATTCTTTTTTTTTCTTTTCAGCAGTTTGCTTATAACAATTGCTTGTAGTTATGGTGATTGGGAGCATTATTACTAACAGCAAAACAGTATCTCAAGAGCCTACAAATGATTCTGTGTGCCAGTAAATATTATTCCCTTTCTTTGATAATTGGGGATGATTTCAAACTAAAATCTATTTTCTTCTTCCTTCATTGTTTGGTGCTTTTGATTTGTCTCAACTAGTACTACCAGTAAAAGGCTTATCATGGGAGTGTTGTGTAGAAAATAAGAAGCAAAATCGCTTCTTGTGTGTGCATGTTATCAATTCAGATGAATTAATCATGATATTTAAAACCCCTCAAATGCAATTTGGAGCTGGAACAGTGTTTTGTAGATAGCAACAAAAGACATTCGTGTGTAAAGGCTAATGATTTTTTAAGTGATTTCTAATCATTTTAATAGACTGAAGGGGTAAATCGTCTGCATTGGCAATATTTGCCAGGCCACTTTTGGCAATACCGTCTGATTTTTCTATTGTTACTATGGATATACTTTTGTTAATTTAGAAGCGTGGAGTTAATGGGTTTCTCTGGAAAAAAATGGAAACACAAAATGAGTGCGATACAAGGTAGAGTGAGTGCAAGCTTTTCCTGCCTTTCTTGTCAGTTAACATTGCTAGAATGAAAACATGATGTGAAATTTGAACAATTTCATGTGGGCTGTGCAGCCATGGTGACAAGTGTACAATGGAAAGCTGAGATGTCAAAGATCATGATGCTCCAGGGGTATAATATTAATGCAGTGGTGTGGCTAAGTATGCTAAAACATCATTTGCTTGACTACTCATGCCAGGGGAGTGCAATGTATTAAATCCCTAAAAAAATCTGACTAGATCTGTTGTGCAAAGTGGATTCTTGGACATCCCAATCAGTGATGTAATTCCAAAAAGCATAGGATCAAAGGTTTTGGAATGGGAAAAGACCTCGGAACAGATGGCATCCAAACCTTTCATTCAACAAATAAGGAAACTAAAACTTTGAGAGGTTGAAAGACTTGATCACTGTCACACAGCTAGTAAATGTCTAAGAGGGGATTCTAACCTAAATTGTCCTTACTTTCAAGTCCAGCATTTTTTCACATCTGGCTTATTTGGGAAGGGGAGGGGTTAGTAAACAACTGAGCCCTCCAGATGCATATCTACCTTGCAATCTAGCCCTTGGTCAAAGAGCATATGTATATAAAAGCTGCTCAGGCTTCACAGGATCCATGCCAGCAGCAGGATCTTTGACCCACATCCTACGTCTGTTCTTTACTCTATACCCTGAACAATATCTGTAACCTAGGAAGTGAGAAGGCATTTTTGGAATGATGTGAGGATAGAGGTGAAGGAAAAAAGAAGAATTGGAAATCTTGACTCTGACATACTCGTATCTAATCTAATAAGTAATTTGGATAAAAGATTCCAAAGATAAGGAGAGATTTCAGCAATGCAGAAAGTCTCTGGATTAAGTTGTAAAGGAAATGACCAGAACTTTAGGAGGAATTTTTCATTCCACAAAAAGTAGCCTCAGATCAACTATTTAAAGTCAATTTAGCTAGGAGTAAGGAGTGACCTCCTATGGTGTGTCAGCAGCAGATGGTTGGAGATAGGGAGAAGAGAAAAGGGATATTTGGTAAATTCCTAGTTAATTTTTAATTTTTTTTAAGTCTAATCACTTTGCTAATGAGATTGTTAAAATAACTCATTTTTTCATGACTAATATTACTTGTTTTTACCCAGCTGAAGGAGTACATATGGTTATTGCCCTCTAAATTTTGTCTTTCTGGCACCAAGTGTAAGCTGCCCTGTCCGAATTCTGGGTCTGAAAATGGCAGTGTTCCAATTAATAGTTAGTGTGTATAAATATTCTGAGCATTCTGAGCAGCTTGCTGATGATGCCAGATTTGGGACTTGACAGTGATGAGAGATTATCATTTGGCTTGTTTTCTCCTAATTGGTGCTAAGTGTGCCAGGAACGCAATTTGTGATGGAACCTGGAGGAACCAACTAAAGTCAATGACTTTGGAGTCTGTATTTGTAATAGGGAAGGAGAACAAGACATCAGTACATTAAAAAGAGATACCAACAGGTTGGGGAAGTAATGTGGAAAAATTGAAGAGAGATTAGGAAAGGGAAAGGGTAATTCAATAGAAGTTAGTGTATTCCTTAATAGAATGCTGTTAAGAAAATAGAGAATGGGGGGCAGCTAAGTGGCGCAGTAGATAGAGCACCAGCCCTGAAGTCAGGAGGACCTGAGTTCAAATCTGATCTCAGACACTTAATATTTCCTGGCTGCGTATCCCTAAACAAGTCGCTTAGCCCTGTTTGCCTCAGTTCTTCTTCTGTACAATGCACTGGAAAAGAGAATGGCAAACCACTCCAGTGTCTTTGCCAAGAAAATCCCAAATGGGGTCACAAAGAGTTGAGCATGATTGACAAGCAATTGAACAACAACAACAACCAAAAAATAAGGGAATGGAGTATTGGAACAATAAAGGATTGGAAAATTGGAAAATACTTGGAAGAATTCTGTCTTAATTGGACATATTCATATTTGCAGCCATCAGTAATTTGTCTTCTAAGGTGCTAAAAGAATGTTTTTGAAAATATCAGCGAACTGGTAGCCATCAATTTTAAAAGCTGAGGGTCATTTGGAAGGGATGTATATGGCCCGAAGCTAGAAAAGAAGTAACTTCATACCAGTACCTAAGTAGGATAATAATAAATAACCCTAAGCTTAACTTTGAGGTCCTGAGAAATGTTTGGGGTTGGGGGGGAGATCATTCTCTGATCAATTTGCAAACAACTTGGAACTAGGTAACTACCATCATTTCACAAAGAACATGTCATGTCAGCCTTATACAATCTATGACTGAATGATGGCTCCCGAAAACTGAAGAAAAGAAGGAAGATGGAGTCTACTTTGACTTGAATGCTTCTGATGGTATTCTGTTTGACACACTAGAAAATTATGACCTGGACCATTCCAATACCATACAGATGCACAGCTGGCTGAATGGGAATTCGGAAAGTCTGATGATGATGGACCTTACTCTATGGAAGATAAAAATGAGAGAGAAATGATTGTATCAAGTGCTATTTATTCCTCAGCAATTAACCTTGAGTCCATTGTTTTTTTCAGTATTATGGTTATGTGCTCCTGTGCAAGTATCCTTTTCCTCTCCAATTCCAGTTCCCCTATATGTGCTAGATTTTTGGTTCCTCACTCTCCACCTCCCACTTTCCACCTCCATTAGCTTGTAACCTTGAGAGCAGAATTCTCTTGATTGCATTTTTTATTTGCATCCTCAGTGCTTTGCATCCTGGCATATTTGTTGTTTCATTCAATTATGTCTAATTCTTTGTGACCCCATCTGAGGTTTTCTTGGCAAAGAAACTGGAGTGGTTTACTATTTCCTTTTTCCAGCTCATTTTACATATCAGGAAACTGAGGCAAATAGGATGAGCCGGCTCATCCATGGTCACACAGCTAGTAAGTGTCTGAGGCCATATTTGAATTCAAGTCTTCCTGTCTGAGGGCCCCCACTCTATTCACTGTGCCACTTAGCTGCCACCTGGCACAAAGCAAATGGTTAATAAATGCTTTATCTGTCTCTCTGTTTGCCTTTCTATCTCTTAGTATCCTGAATGATGAAAAAGAAATCACATTTATTATTTTTAAGATGACATTTAGCTGGGAGGTGGACTATGCCAGCTCCATAGAAAATAGAACCAAATTCAGAGAATAGTTGCCTAGAGGCAGGATCACAAATGAAACATTGATGGGGTATACTAAACTTCAGAAAGCTCCAACTAAATAAATGAGGAAGTCTGACAGAAGCAACCTCTGGTGCTGGATAGAAAAGCTTTTTGGTGATAAAACATCAAGCCTGCCCCTGCATGATGGGATGCTTTATTGTGTCCTTGTTTGGCACTACTGGTCACCATCAGTAAGTCATGTATTTGGAGTTATTTTCCCCATTGCTTGGGTGTGTGGAAAAACCACACAAATCTTTTATGCAAAAGTAAATGTGTTGTTTGGTGAATTAAAATATTACTTTGCTAGCATTTTTAACCAAAAAAATTATACCAGACATAAGTGTCATTGATATAGTTCACTTGTTTTAGTCATATCCAGCTCGTTTGGGTAAACGAGCTTGGTAAAAATACTAGATTGGTTTGCCATTTTCTTCTCCAGCTCATTTTACAGATGATGGAACTGGGACTCACAGGGTTAAGTGACATGGATGGGGTCATGCAGCTAGTACTTTTCTGAGGCTGGATTTGAACTCAGAAAGATTGAGTCATCCTGACTCCAGGCACTGCCCTCTATGCATTATGGTAACACTTAGCTTTTCTCCTTAACATACCCTAGTTTCCAGCAAACTGTTGAAGTGAGAAAAGTATTAGATTTGGAATCAGAGTATCCCAGCACACAAGGGTTTGAGGCCAGATTTGATCTCTGAGAGTTGAGCCTTCTTGCCTCCAACTAGGCCAAGCACTCTATCTACTGGACCACACAACTGCTCCAGATATAAGGCAGAACAACTCTTAGCCCAACATCAAAATTCTAGTTTTGTATGTGTTGAGTTAAATCTTGGGTATTTTCATTTAAGTCTTTTTTGACCCTAACCCACAGTTTTGCCTGAGGATATAAAAGTTTCTTCCTATTTAAATCTGCACACACAAAAAGAAAAAGGACCTCAGCTTCTGTGATAATGTTCAAACTCATAAAACATCACATATAAGAATTTATTTAGCCTAATAGAAAACTTAAAAGACTCAAGGTCTCATTCACTATATAGTCAAAATAATTCTCTTTTTTTCTTTGTCTGAGAGGTTTAACCATATAACCCACCAGACTCAGGTACTACCCCCAAAAATAAAAGAGGAGAAAGAACTTGGAGTTAATAAATCGAGTTAAACTGTCCTCTCCCTCAGACCTGCACAGTTCACGTATATTAGTATTACCACTGAAGCCGAGCCAGGATTGAGTTTTGTTCTTAAAATATTGATAAAAACCAACTAGCAAAAGACATGAGTCCAGAGGTTAAACTTGAGCTTTAACTCAACCTCTCTAAGTCATCTCAGGTCATCTCTTGGCCCAGTGATTAACCTTAATCTAACAACCACTTCTCTGGCTCTGGTTCCACTAGTCCTGTTGATGCTAGCCAAGTTCTTTGTATGGTCAACTTTCTTTTTATTTCTCCCTCTCTCTTTCCTGTTTTTTTCCTAATTCCTTCCTCTTTCCCAGCTCATTTCCATGCTCCTGTGTCTTTGTTCTTCATTTCCAACACCAAACTTAAGTATATCGATCTAGAATCAGTTATTTTAAATGTAGGTCTATAGAGCAACCCCAGACTATGCATTCACACCTTATCAAGAAATTACCCTTGTCATTGGAATATGGGGTCCCTCGGACAATATCTAAGCATATAAAGAATCATGACATAATAACCTTATTAAACCATATATAGTTGGTGATGGTCTTACCAAACTCAATGAGGAAATAGATAAGTTTTTGGGGAAAACTATAAAGATGATCATAAGTTTTGTTTTTTTTTCAGGGAGAGACCTCAAGCCAAAAGTTAAAGGAAATAGAATTTAACCTAGAAAGAAGGTTGAAAGGAGAGGGAGATGTACTAATGAATTAAGTATGTGAAGACCTTTTAAATAGAGTTTGGTGACTACTTACAGCCCTGTTCTTCCACAGTATCTTATTATATACAGTTATATATGCTGGGTCATGCCAGAATGGAGCTGGCCTTATAAATGAATAAAATAGATTGTGTCCTATTTTATAGGATTTGAGGGGAATTGGGAAAATCCCTTATACTCAGAAATATTTTTCCCCAGGCTTGGAATGCTACCTGAAATTCTATCACTAGAAATAAATTCCTTTGAGCTAAAGAATTAATGTCATTAATCAGTTCCTTTTTATAAATAAATATGTTCAGAAAAGGTAAATTTTGAGGTGTTATGAATAATTTTATACTCTGCTATAGTGAAAAATCTATTATCCAGTGTCAGGAATAGTAATAATCCACATTTCTTTAATTCTTAATAAAAACCTATTGTCCCAATCTTCAGTAGTAGGTAGTTCAAGTAATTTGAACCAGGTTTTACATGTAAGAAAATTGAGATATCAAGAAGAAATTTGTTCTTATGACTACTAGATAAAAAACTAAAAAATTTGAACCCAGACCTTGAAATTGAAAGTCAAACATTCTCTCTGAAAGACCAAGTTAGCCCACCACAAGCCTGCTTTCTTCTTATTTATATTTAGAAGAAATCCATAGCAGATGGTAGGTAGCCAGCATTTCTTTAATAAAAACTCTCTCTCTTTCAGTTGTTTACACTAGCATAACTGTTCATCTTGTTTCCCATCAACAGTGTTATGAAAGGTGTTCAAGTGACTAGTGAGTCTTTGATTAAAGATCCCATTTGAATTCCAGTTTGAGCACATTAAAATTTTTTTCGTTCAAATCATCATTATAAAAATCTTTTATATTTTGCTTTTTTTGATGGGGAGAAAAAGAGGGGCAGTTGCATTATGAGCACTTCATACAATGTGTGACACATAAGAAGCACTTAATAAATTCTTGTTGATGGATTGATAAGCCTCTTATTACTTACCTGAGTTATCCTCAGGCAGCCAACCTCATCTGTCACTAAGACCTTATTTGAAGTCTTACCAACATGGTGGAACTTGCAAACTTGCCATTTTAATTCTCAAAGATATGAATTCTCAAAGATAATTGAGAGAATCTTATTGTAATTCCAGAAATTCTTGGAAAAGAATTGTCATGTGCACAAAGTATTTCACACCATCTGGGATTGCCGACGTCTTGTTTTAGGTCAAGGCCCTTGCATTTTGTAGCAGTAAAATGCACTTTTCTGCTAACTGAAAAATGCTTTAACTGATCTGGGATCTCAGTGATATGATTACTCTCACCATTAGTGAAAATTATAACTTACTTGTGTCTATGACTCTTGTCTTTGTCTATAGCACATCACAGTGTGTATGCAGCATACAAGGGGATTCCTTTAAATCTCTTGATATTTCATAGGATCAGTGCAGTACATAAGCTAAACATTGATTATAGAGAGAAAGAGAACTCTTGATATGTGACCAATCTGTCTTTTCTGGTCTTGATACATTCTGTTGTGCAAAGTTCTTTGTGGATAGAATGTTGCTGCTTCCTTATGCCTCCCATATCTCTCTCCATGGCTCGTTGGGTGAATTGAAACTTTATTTTTTTAGGATCTTGATTCATGGCCATATGGCATAACCACAATTATAGTAATAGTGTCAATCATGGTTGCTAGCATTTTTTGAAGCTCTTGGAGATAGGTGCTATTAGTTTTTTTGTTTGTTTGTTTGTTTTTCTTTTCAAGATATATTCTTGTTTCAGACAGCAGCTTAGAGTTATTAAGGCATTAGAAGTTGTAAAGCATATTTGTAGGTCAATCTAAAGTATGTTTCTCTTTTTTCTCAAACTATTATCTGATAGAAATATTGTTTCATTTGATTTAAACTAACTCGCTTTACAAAATTTAAAAGAGCTGTATAAAGAGTAGCTATTACAATAAGTACTATTATTTCAGTAGCTGATGCACGTAAAATGCTGAAATCTCATGGAATTTTAAAAATTTCTATATCTGAACACAGACAAAAAGTATTTCCATATATATATATATATATATATATATATATATATATATATATATATATATATATATATATATATATATATATCACAATATAAAATAGGATTCTATACAAAACCATGAATATTCCATTTCCTTTTGCTTACTTTTTCAAAAGGTATTTAATTCTACAGGTTATTTTCAAAACTTTCTTTTGTGTCTATGCTTCTTTCTGAATTTCCTTCTAATCTGTGCTGTGATTTTTTTTTTATTGTTAGAATGCCCTTTTTAGCATCACAGTAGCTATTTCCTGTTCCATTGACCTAGACAAAGAATGAAAGGGGTAGTGTGTGTATGCAGTGAGCAAGTGAATATGAGAGAGAGAGACAGAGACAGAGACAGAGAGAAGCATTCCATGGCCATTCTAAAAATGTCTGCCTTAGCTCCTACTGTGCATCACTTACTTCTGTTAATGGATGAATGCTAGATCCTTGGGAGATTTGGTGGGTCACTATTTTAATGAGTTCATAAGTCTTTTTAAACTGATCATGGAATATTATTCTGACATCATTAGATATCAGTGTCATGGGCAGCTAGGTGGTGCAGTGGATGGAGCATCAGCCCTGAAGTCAGGAGGACCCAAGTTCAAATCTGGCCTCAGACACTTATCACTGCCTAGCTGTGTGACCCTGGGCAAGTCACTTAAAACCCAATTGCCCTCAAAAACAAAAACAAAAACAAAGATATCAATTTCAGAATTTTAGCTTTCAAAGTTTCTATTCTATTTTATAAGATCTTCAGTAAAAGATTGTTTCAACTTTCCTATGAAGCTGAGCATAAATGTATGGATTGCATTAACTAGTCTCGGGAGTTACTGCTGGCTCCATGCTTCTTTGTCCTGGATTGCAAAAAAATTATTCTTTTACCTAAAACTTATCTTTTAATGTTTAAAACATGTTTATTATCATTCTTCTCTCTCTGTATTCTTTTGTGTTTTTTGTTTTGTTTTGGTTCTTTGGAAGCAATCTGGGTTAAGATCACACAGCTAGTAAGTGTTCAAAACTGAATTTGAATTTATTTTTTGCTGAAGCAATTAGGGTTAAGTGACTTGCCCAGGGTCACACAGCTAGGAAGTGTTAAGTATCTGAAGTCAAATTTGAACTCCAGGGCTGTTTCTCTGTCCACTGCGCCACCTAGCTGCCCCCAATTGCACTTTTAAAAGGTAAGAATTCTAAGTGCAGTCCTCAGAGTCATGTGTAGAAACCTATTGGAGCAAGGAAATACTAAAGAAGGGAAAGGGACCTGTATATTCCAAAATGTTTGTGGCAGCCCTTTTCATAGTGGCTAGAAACTGGAAGATGAATGGATGCCCATCAATTGGAGAATGGTTGGGTAAATTATGTTATATAAATGTTATGCAATATTATTGTTCTGTAAGAAATGACCAGCAGGAGGAATACAGAGAGGCTTGGAGAGACTTACATTAACTGATGCTGAGTGAAACGAGCAGAACCAGAAGATCATTATACACTTCAACAACAGTACTGTATGAGGATGCATTCTGATGGAAGTGGATATCTTCAACATAGAGAAGAGCTAATCCAATTCCAATTGATCAATGATGGACAGAATCAGCTACACCCAGAAAAGGAACACTGGGAAATGAGTGTAAACTGAGAGCATTGGGTTTTGTTTTGTTTTGTTTTGTTTTGTTTTGTTTCTCTTCCCAGATTATTTTTACCTTGCAAATACAATCCTTCCTTTGCAACAACAACAGCAACAACAACAAAAAAAAAGAAAGAAAGAAAGAAAGAAAGAAAGAAAGAAAGAAAGAAAGAAAGAAAGAAAGAAACCTATTGGAGCAATGCATAGCAATGTAAAATAAGCATTTTAGACTTTGAGATAATTAATCCTCTGTCTTTTGTCATCTGCAATCAACCTTTTCTATTTTCCTATCAAGTAGGATTACCTTTTTGCTGAGATAGGAAAGATGCTCCCTGGGAATATAATTTTAACTTAAGTCAGAGAGAGAGATGAATTTGAAGTCCAAGGAACTGGGTTCAAATTCTGCCTTTTACTACCTGCATGACTTTGAACAAGTCATTAACTCTGTAGGCCTCAAATTCTTCATCTGTAAAATGAGTAGGTTCATCTTGATCTCTAAGTTCCCTTGTTGCTCAAAATGGAGGTGGTCCAGTGGATAGAGCACTGGCCCTCAAGTCAGAAAGACTCATGTTCCTGAAATCAGGTATGTGATTCTTGGCAAGTCACTTCATGCTACTTGTCTCAGTTTTCTCATCTGTAAAATAAGTTGGAGAAGCAAATGGCAAACCACTCCAGTGTCTTTGCTAAGACCCCACTCCCAACCCCCAAGGGGGTCCCAGAGACATAACAGAAACAAGTGAACAACACATATTTGAATATTGAATTCATGTTTCTCCAGATTCCCTTTTCTCAGTCCCATGGGAAATAGCATAGTAAGTTCAGAGATTTTCCTTCTTCCTCTCAATTTCATAGTAAGGTTTTCAGAATGTAAGCCATCCATTGATTATACTGTGTCTCAGTGGTTATTAGCAGTTTTGCCCAAAGCATTTCCAAGATGTTTCAGTCTCCTTGATTTCCATCAAAGACGAATTGAGACTCCTCTAATCCCATCTGATCTTCAAATAACTCTGTGCCTTATTTTAGAACTGGCCACTCCACATTCCCTGCCAGCCATGGTGGAAATAGAACACGGGTCACCGTATTCTCTGCCTGAGCTTGTGTGCAGACCAAGCCAGTGTTCTGGCTCACACATTGCTGAGGGCTGGAAGGGCCCTGGAGAAAGGAGGAGGAAAGGTATCAGACTCAAAAGATCAGCATTGCTTATGCTAAAGATCCATAGGAGTGAGTCCTGAGATTTGGGGAGGATTTATCTCATTGTATAAGATTTGGTGGTGACTTGGTGTTAAAAATCTGAACTATGGTTAATATCGGTGATGAGCAAGAAATGAAAGATAGATAATAATTGAGAAGATATGGGTTCAAGTCTTGCTCCATTATTGACAGGAAATGACCTCAACTAGAGAATTGTTTGTGACAGGCTTGAGGGTAGAAAATTAAAATATAAATGTAAAACATAATAGTTGTATGTATACTTTCATCCATTATCATTATTAGGAAGGTAATGAAATGACCATTTTCACATAACACTGTTATATCATCACAGTTTTGATTTATATAGTCACATTCTGTTATTTTTTATAGAAAGAGTCATCTTCTACTTTCAGAAAATGAGAACATACAGTATTGCATATAGTAAGTAAAATATATAGTAATATATATGTATATATTACTATATACATATATAACGAGATATCTATGGTATCAAGTGTATGTATGTGTGTATATATGTACATATATGTAGAAATATGTGTATATATATATATATATATATATCAAATTCTCATTGACCTTCTCTGAATATGTATAGGATATGCGATATATCCATATATAATAGCAACATACTGAATATACATACATATAATAAGTGTGTATATTTGTGTCTGTGTATAGAGACAGAGATAGAGAAAGGGAAAGACCTCAAGAGCTGTGTAGTCCCATTCCTAGCCTAGCAAGAATTCCTCTACAAAATCATCCTTTCTTGAAGACCCTCAGGGAAGAAATACCATCTTCTTTGAGGGCTATTTCCCTTGAAATAGTTGAAATTACTTGGAAATGTTTTTCTTATATTAAGTTTACATTTGATAACACTCACCAATGTAGTTACAAAATGTATTCCTGTTATTTATACTCCACACTCCTGGGAAGAACTGGACTGAAAGGAAAGGCTTTCTCTTTCCTTAGTCTTTCCTTGTTGACTGATTGATTAGTTTTCCAAGCTTCTGGTTCCTTCTCATTTGAAGTTAACTTCTGTTTACATTGTATTTGTCTTGTGTATACTTAAATATACATAATTTTTCACATGATAGAATGGAAACTCCTTGAGAACAGGGATTTTACATTTTTGCCCTGATTTCTCCAGATGCTTAATAAAGTCTTGTTTATCATTCATACATTATTACTGAATGTCAAGCTTTATCAGCTAGTGTTGGATAAGACTCACAGCTTGAGAAAATTCCTGCTTTCCTCTAGACTATTATTCTTCTTATTTAGTAGGCTTTTTTAATGTTATAACTGTTATTTGTTTGAGTAGAATATTGATATGCAGTTCTTGGATGCCAAATAAGGCACAGCTTACCGTTTCTTTATTCTCTGCTGCTAATTAGCTACTAACTCAGACAGTTACTTTGCAGTGTTGTCTTATCTGGTAACAATTATTTAACAGAAGAAAGAAATTCTGAATCTCAAGGAAATTAAATGTTTAGGTCAAAGTCATACAGGTATTAACTATCGAGCTCACATTTGAACTGGGGTCCTTAGCCCTCAAAGCCAGAGATCTTTCACTCTATGGCACTTTCTAATTTTTGTCTTACTTGTAGCTATTGTGGAAAGAGGGATGAGGTGCATTTAGAGTGAAAATATCTGAGTTCAAATCCCACCACTGTCATTTGTTAGCTGGGGACTTCAGTTTCCTCTTTCTAAAATTAGCAGATTATATTATCTGGTCCCTTAGGTTCTTTCTAACTATGTCTCTGACCCAGACTTCAGTAAGCATTTATTAAACATGTAAACATGTCAGATATTGCTAGTGTTGGGGATATAAAAGCAAACAAAAATTAACTTCATTCCTACCTCCACTACCCTGTTTTAAGGATCTTACATTCTATTTAGGAAGAAATCACACACACACACACACACACACACATACACACACACACACACACATACACACAGAGGATAGGGATGGAGAGCAGTTCCATGATTTCTTTGATATCAGGAATTCACAGGTAAGGAAACTCTTTCTACCAGTAGAAAGTTGTTGATCAGCAACTTTTCCATTTATAGTCATAGAGAATTGCTTGAGGCACAACGAGATTGAGATTTTAATGGCATGGTAGATATAGAAGTATATCCTGACTAAATGCAAAATAAATATAATAGTTAATACAGGATAGGTAGAGGAAGGAGAACACTAGCATTTGGGAGGATCAGCTAGATTTTTTTTTGTTTCAATTTCTCCATCTGCAAAATTAGGAGAATTTTTGTCTTTTCATAACAAAACTGTCAAACACAGGGCCATAGTGATCTCAAGTGATGATCCAGATGAAAATGTAATTCAAAAATTTTGTCAAAATAAAAAATATAATATTATATATTAATATATAATATATATGATACATATAATATATACATATATATATTTTGTGATTTTTCTAAATCACTATGTAGCCCTTGGAGATTCTTATATACCAGTTTAGTGGCCCTTGTTTCTGCTTGAGTTTGACACCACTGTACCATACCATCTTCATCATAAAGCTGTTATAAAACTCAAATGATATCATATGTATATATAAATTTCTTCTTGTATAAAGGTCAACTGTTTTTCTTACTTTTGGGCCATTAAGTGTAGGGACAAATATCCTACACACCTCAGTGGTCCCTGATGATATCATGGCATTATAATTAAATTAAATGTTTGATGATCATGGAAATGATTCTAAGCTCACTAGAGAAGTTTATTCTTTTGTTCATTGTATGCTATTTAAGAAGGAAGAGAAGTATGTGATCTATAATCTCCATCAACAATAATAGAGGCAAGATAAAACCTTTTGCTACTTAAAAAAAAAAACTCTAAAGTTCAGTTACATGGAAACTCATGTGGAACAACTCAGTCCCTCAGTGATAACAAATGTATGAAGTGTTACCACACACATACACACACACACACACACACACACACTTAACATAAGAGAAAATCCAGAAAAGGCTGAGGATTTATGAGGACTGTTTCTTTTACTCCTCCAAACATAAAACAGGTTTATAAGGTGCCCCAATGCAACAGATCCCCCCAAAAAGGTCTCCATTTTGGCAGCAGTCAAGGTTGAGCTGTACACTGCAGCTAAATCTTCCTTGCATATCAGGAAGTTGAGGTTTTGGGGTAGATTCCAAAAATCAGCACTGACCTTATTGTTGAGGAATGTGGAAACCCAAAGCCTCCCTTTGCTTAATAACACAGCACTAAGCTACATTTGTATTTGCCATTGGGTATAGACTTTCTCTACCAGCCCCTAAACTCTCTATCCTAAGTGATTTTGAGAGCTTTCTGAATGAGGATATTTTTTTAATGAGAAAAACCCTATTTTCATATGTTATCTATATATATATATACATATATATATTTAAGTATAGTCATAGAACAGATTCAGTTCAGGGGTGATCTTATTTTTATATATTCAAGAAGTCAGACGCATCATGACTTGGGAAGAAAGCTGCCTTTGGAGGAAGGAAAAATCTGTGTTCAGTTCCTCCCTTTCACACAAATAAATTGTGTAACCATCTACAAATCACTTAACATCTCAATTAACTCTCTTCCATCTGTGTTGTCCCTCCCTTTAGAAAGATCTGGAAGAGCTGACTTACTTTTCTATTTGTAGCCCCAGAATTGAGCACAATTCTTTGCATAAGGTGAATGAATAAAAATGCTTTATTCATTCATTTGTTCTTAGGGCTAGAGAGCACATTGGATTTGATAACTTCATTATATATTTAAAAGGAATAGTAAGTTATACATAATAGAGCTGCAGCTTCACATGTAATCATCTTTTTTTTTCTTTTCTGTTGTATTATGTACTGGAAATGCTTGTTTCATTTCTTTTTTAAATTATCTTCTTTTTTTCCCCAATTACATGTTAACCTGAAATTTTGGCATTCATTTTTTGAAATTTTGAATTCCTAATTCTATCTTTCCTTTGCTCCCCACCCCCCTGAGAAAGCAAACTAGTTGATATAGATTATATATGTGCAATCATATAAAAAAGTTTATATTAGCCATGTTGTAAAAAAAAAAAAACCCGCAAACAAGCTTGTTTCTTAAGTTCAGAATAAAATAAATAAAATTTAAAAATAAAAGAAATTAAGAGGACCTGTGTTAGACTTCTAGCTTTGCCACTTACTACTTGTAATCTTAGGCAAGTCAATATATCTGTCTGGATCTCTGTCTTTTCATCTTTAAAATAATTGAGTTTTGGATTAGAGCACCCAGATGGCAGGTCCTTCCCACCAGGAGTATTCACACCCCTGCAGTGATGAGATTACAGATGTGGCTGCCCTCTAGTAAAATTATTTAAGAGGGGAAAGATGATATTAGAGTTGAAAGAAATTAAATGAGATGCCTGTCTCTGTCTTTCTGTCCATTGAATGGTCTGTCTTGGGATATTACCCCAAATTAATTCATTCTCCATATTCAACAGATGGGTGCAATTAAGAACTATTGTTATTGTGGAATTAGCTTTGCAGGTGACCTCAGGAAACTGTTAGATGACTCTCTAGAGGTTATTATGTAGACTGTCTGGGGTGGTTCATCTATCTTAATCT
Source organism: Sminthopsis crassicaudata (assembly GCF_048593235.1). Classification (NCBI taxonomy): domain Eukaryota; kingdom Metazoa; phylum Chordata; class Mammalia; order Dasyuromorphia; family Dasyuridae; genus Sminthopsis; species Sminthopsis crassicaudata. The sequence goes on from NC_133621.1 coordinate 60,911,143, forward strand.
TAACTGACAATTCACTTGTTCTTATTACTAGAACAAATAAGAAAACATATTCCCAGACATGAGAGAGAGAGAGTGAGCATTTCAGTTTATGCCAGGTAGGTATCCTATCCAGCCTTCTTGAATTCTAATAGCATTTGGGGGTAAAAATATATATTAACCTGCCAACTATCTTAAATTATTAAGTGCAGTAATTTTTATACAATTAGGATAAATAAGAAAGGAAAGGATTTTTTCCCACAAGGAAGGGATGAGGGAAGCAAGATCAGACAATTTTCAGGGTTAATCAGTAACTTTCTGAGGGGTTCTCAGGAAACCCCATATTTTGCCAGACATGAAGGGAACAGTAACTAGCTCTTCTTAGCAATTTCTTCCCTATGTACCTGGGATATAATCTCCACCTTTTCCCTAGCAAAATCTTAGAGTCCACCTGGATTCATATCAAGCTTGATATGCCAGTTTTTGGCCTTATCCTCCATTGCACTTTCAGTCCTTTACCACCACACTTCACCCAGATAAACTTTATATGGTGTTTTCTCTCTTTAGAATGTAAGCTACTTGAGACAAGACTACCTCGTTTGTATCTAGCCCAGAGCCTGGAATATTGTTAGCATTTAATAAATGCCCAATGTATCTGGGTGTTTACCTGCCCATTGGTGAGAATCAATAGTAAGCCCCACATCTGAACTCTCCCTTTAGAAACTCTACTTAATGGTCTGCTCCTACAGTAAAGCGTTTAGTCTCTTGATTGGAATAAGTGCTTCCCAATCCTAATCTTTAACAGTCCTTGTAGAATCAGCATTTATTAAGGACCTATTTTATGATATTTGAGAAGCTGCAGAGTATAATGGATAGAGAAATAGTTTCGAGACTCATGGGAGGAAGCATTCTAGACCTAGAAGACAGACTAGGAAAAATGTGGAGAGGGGAATAAGGTGAACGGCCTATGGCAACATGGCCAATCACTGAAAATTCTCTCCCTTGTACACTGACATCACTGAAATTTGTTCTGCTTGCTGGGCAGATGGAGACTGGTCCTGATGGCTATAAACCAAAATCCATCTGTATCTAGGAAAAGAGAAAATAGAAGTCGGTGCCCTCTGCTCAGTGACCCAGACACTGTATTATTTTCTCCACTGTTTCTATAGCTGGAAATAGTATTTTTAAATAGCAGGATTGGAATGCCTGTGTCCTGATATGCACTCATATTTCAGGATTCTTCTCAATTTGATGATGTACGAAAGTCTTCTTTCTCTCTTGACACATTCCTCTGGCCCACTTATTCAATTAGCCACCAACTCTTGATAATTCAATTTTGCTTTTCTATGTCTAGCATCTTGAGCCTTGCACCCTGAGAGCATTCTGTAAATGTCTGTAGAATTAAATTGGGGTCATTTTTTGCAGGACCTCTTGTGTCCAAGTTCTGCTACTTCTTTCATTATGGCTGTGTCTTTTCTTTGTCCCTTTCCTATCAGACCCAACCCAGATCCATATCACCTTATGTCTAGATTCCTGCAATAATTCCTACCTTAACTGTTTTTCTCATATTTCTCCTTGTATGTCTGTCAATCTAGTATTGCTACAATATCATTGTACTTACTATATAGTAGGTACTTAAAAATGACAGATTGATCATTTCATACCCTTCAGATATTTTCAAAATAATAATATCATAGGATAAAACAGTAATATGAAACCCTCCTCTTGCTTTTAAGGTTCTCTATGTTTTGATTCCAATTTACTTGTATCCAAACTACCAGGTGGTACAGTGGATAGACCTAAGTTCAAATGTAGCCTCAGAAACTTAATAGCTGTGCAACTATGGGCAAGTCACTTCACCATCTCCTAAGGATGTCCATGGATTGTCAGGCATCCTATTTTTGAGGTTTGCTAACTAGAAGACTACAATATCAAAGGGAACATTAAACTAAGTGGAACGGGCCTTTAAGAATGTTCAAATAAGGGCAGCCAGGTGGTGCAGTGGATAAAGCACCAGCCCCTGAAGAAGTCAGTGAGGACCTGAATTCAAATCTGGTCTCAGACACTTAACACTTCCTGGCTGTGTGACCCTGGGCAAGTCACTTAACCCCAATTGGCAAAAAAAAAAAAAAAAAAAAAAAGAATGTTCAAATAAACTGAAGTGAACTTGAAGAAGCTCTCCTCCTCTACAGAAAGCCAGTTAGGATGGAGTGGAGATGGGAGGTGGGGGCAAGAAGAGTTAGCCTTGAGTAAACATGAAGTAGTAGTAGTCCCAAGGACACTGAAGTGTTACTGAAGAATTATTTCCTATTCTTCTATGCTTCCTATATTTAGGGTTCCTTGGGGAATCTGGGCCTTGTACTACGTTGATTCCATTTTTTATTTTAAAATGTGCACATACCATCTTTGTCCATCTGAATGTAAGCCTTAATAATGGCAGTTTTATGATCTTATAATCCAAAGGCACTTACTAGTCAGATTTTTATTAACTGTTATCAGGGGATAGAGATAGCCTAGTGAATGTTAAGACATACAATAGTAATACAGCTGGCAGCTTTTAAAATAAATTATCGTGGTAACTGCAGACTGTCTTAATATCTAAAACCTTCCTCACTTCACATCGAGGTAGCTGAGGGATTTGAGCTAGAAGCTGATGGATTGCCTTTGGGTAGTTGCTTGGTGGAAGGATCTTTCACTTTTATGGGTGATAACCCCAGCACCAATCAGCCAGAACATTGGGATGGGACACTTACAGAATGTCAGCTAGTAATGCATGTATTCAGAGGACTTTCCCTTGGGTGATAGTATCTGCTAGTTCTTTTTTTTCCATCTGAAATGTTTTGGGTCTGAGATGTGGATCTTTTTCATCAAGAAAATATTGTGCTTCTTCCTACCAAGATCTTTCTTAATAGAAATGGTGGCAAGGTGGTAGGGAACCCTTCGGGCTGTGTAGTTTCTTCCTGTTCTGCTCTACTTTTCCTCTCATGTTTCAAATGAGGAGAAAGATGTGACCTGTGCTACATTGGGATTTTACCTGCTTACCAGGGTGGAACCTCTGTAGCCTTGGGTAAGTGATAGAGATGAGTGATTGGGGCTGTGCCAAAAATAAATAAATAAATCAGCAAAACCTTAACCATGGAATTATGTAACTTATTTTCAAAATCTTTTATTCTGATGCTAAAAGATTCCTGTTTTGGAATCAGTGAAAGAGAAAATTGTATGTGTGTGTGTGTGTGTGTGTGAAAGAGAGAGAGAGAGAGAGAGAGAGAGAGAGAGAGAGAGAGAGAGAGAGAGAGAGAGAGAGAGAGAGAGAGATTTTTTTTTAAAGCAATACCAAAGAAAAATTAAGAGAGACAGGTTATGCTACATTGCACATTGAAATGATTCCAACAGCAGCATGGTAGCGTGGAATATAATTGGCTCTGGAATCAAAGGATTTGAGTTCATATCCATCTCCTCATTTTTATCAGCTCTGTGACCGTGGATCATCCAGTTAGTCAATAAGCATTTATTAAGTACTTACTATGTATCTGGAACTGAGCTAACTTTTGAGAATACAGATAAAAAAAGACAATTCCTGCTCCCAAGGAGCTTACATTCTAATGGGGGTTGAGACAGCACATAAAAGGAAGCTGAAAAGGTTTCCTTTATAGGGATACAATAAAGTCCAAAGTGGAACCTGGAAAATAATGGGCCAGTGCTAATCTAGGTATCCTTAAATGGGGATTCTGGGAAGTGGTTTCTGATGAGAGAGAGAGAGAGAGAGAGAGAGAGAGAGAGAGAGAGAGAGAGAGAGAGAGAGAGAGGGAGGGAGGGAGGGAGGGAGGGAGGGAGGGAGGGAGGGAGGGAGGGAGGGAGGGAGAGAGAGAGAGAGAGAGAGAGAGAGAGAGAGAGAGAGAGAGAGAGAGAGAGAGAGAGAGAGAGAGAGAGATTGAGATTGTATGGGGCAAAAGGAACTTTCATGTATGAATTTCAGCGTTGGAATAGAGCTTCAGTATAAAGAGTAGGAGTAAGGTAGAGGATGTCCAGAATTTACCCTAGTGAGGAAGAAGACCTTGCACAGACACAACCTCTGTAAGTCTCAGTTTCCTCATCTATAAAATGAGAAGGCTAATGTATGAAACCTTCAAAATCTTTTCAGCAGAACCTGAAAAGCCTTTCTAGCTTTAGAGGCCACCTAGTCCAATCATCTCATTTTAGAGAAGGTCAATAATGAAAGTAAAGGTTACCCAGCTTCACACAGGCAGTTCATTCAAGTCATTTCCTCTGTATCAAAAACCCTTAAGAACCATGCATTGGATCTGCTCCATATCATGGTGCACATTTGACCCCTAGATTTCAGATCTTCAAACCACTGGCACTGAATAAAAATGCTAACAGAAGTGCTTTCTCAATTTTTTTCATACATGTCATAAGGAGAAAAGCCTTGCAATAGATATTACCCGACCACAAGCAAGGGGGAGAAAGTTCCTTGTGAAATTTAGGCAACTTTCTGGCATACTAATAAAGCCATCAAATTAAGTTATTCTGAATAGATCTAGGGCGGGAGTATCAAATTCAGGAAAATATAATTCTGTTTACTCATTCTGATCTCTTCTCCCTGTGGCCAAGTCTACTAAAGAAATATGGTAGAGTTCCAGAAGTTAAAACATCGAAAATGAGGGGAATTAAAGACATTCTAAACTAAATTCACCCCAGCTGAGGAAATAGTCATCATAGAACTAACATTTGAACCCAGATCCTTCAGCTAATATCATCCTTCCCTTCCCATTATACCTGTGCACAAAAGCATTATACCATGAGCAGGTTACAAGTGAAGAATCCTTAACTTCATATTCATTTTTAAAATAACTATTTCTTCAAAAAAGTGATGCTGGCTAGAAGAAATAGAAGAATTGTAAATTCCCAAGTAATTGCTGTTCTCAAATAGATCCAAAATTATTTAAGAAATAAGGTGCCTCCATAGTATGTACCTAATCATCTCCTACACAAAGAGGCTCAGTGTTGTCTTTTGATGTTATGTCCAATCGATTGTTTCTGGGCACACGGTCTCAGTGACCTTGCAAAGATCATTTTTTTTGTTCTTATGAACGAAAAGATGTCAACCAGAATCAATTCTACCCCTGTTTCATTTCCCTATCATCTGCGGACCTCAGACAGAATTTCTGAAACCTGTTTATGGAAATCTAGATTCCATATGATGCCTTTCCAGCTGCCTCCCGTCATCCTTTGGGCCATGTTAGCTACCTCCTTGGGGCAATTAGATTTTAAGCAGTGGCTTAAACGTTTCAGTATCTGAAAGCTGTTAAGAAAAAGGAGATACTTTGCCATTCCATTGAGTTCTGGATTAGGAGAGCTTTATGGAGAAATAAAGTACAGAAATGATTTTGTTTCTTTAAAAAAGAAATGAATATCTCTCCTGAGAAGAGAGGGCTGGCAAGAACGTGTGTAATCATGGTCAGCAGAAAAGAAATGTGAACAGTAATGAAAAGCTTCTGTGTTCTAAATGCTTTTCGCATTGAGAGTACTGGAGAGCAGGCCTTCAGAGAGATGATGCTAAAAGAAATGGATACAAGACATGAAAAATATTCGTGACCAGAACGAGAAATATAGGTAACCAAAAATGAGGAGATTAAGAATGGGGATTGCTGTAGAGCCGTGGATAAGGTATTCATAAATTTCCTTTGCACCCCTCACTCCTCCCCTGCCCCCCCTCAGAAAAAATTGCAAAGTAATTCATTATCCATTGGCAGTAGGCCTAGAAGCCATAGAAGTAGAAAGCCATTTTATGTGCTACAGATGCTTCCTGGTTTTAAGACGGTGTATGACCTGGCTGCTGGACAGTTATGACCTCAGCTCTCAAACTTTTAGACTGCCTGCAGGTCCCTATCTGATGTCAGTAATTCCAGTAGAATCTACCAGGTGCCATTCACAGCATATGAGACAGACCGCCTCATTTGTCTGCCAAATGGACCAAAAAAGCATCAATTTAATGTGACCTCTACTGTATTCGTAAGGAGCTTAAAAGATGCACTATTATGTTCTTCTCTGGGTTTGCCACATAATTCAGTGGAGAAAAGAAGAGCTCAAAGAACATGGAAGACATGAGCATGAGGCTACCATGTGAAGCCTGAACTAGGAGCCACTGGGGCAAACTTCAAAGAGACAATTTTAAAGTTGATGTAATTAAAATTTTCCTAACACTTAGAATTATTACAAAGTAGAACAAAGAATTTCTAGAGATAGTGGGTTTCCCCTCATTGGATCTTTACAAGTAAAAACTAAATGACTATTGGGGCATAAGATTCTCCAACTCAAGAGGGTATGGTGAATACTAAGGGTTAGGGTTAACAGAGAGGCTTGGGGCTCTTTGGAGAGTAGATGGAAGCTGAGGTCTATTCCAGCATTGAAATTTGGTCCTTCTCTGATTAAAGGACTAAAACATGACTTCTTAAACTTTTTCTACTTTCAACCTATTTTTTCTGAGAAATTTTTACATGGCCCCAGATAGATAATCAAACATTTACTAATAATAAATCTTAATTTCATGTTATACATAAGTTCAGCTACACAATTCCACATGGGGTTGTGACCTACAGTTTAAGAAATTTTGCCGAGAGCAAGGATTCTTAACTAATGATTTCTAGGGTCTATGGATTGATTTCAAGGGAGTTATTAACTTGGATGGGGAGGAAATGACCTTTTTTCCTCCTAATCTGTAATGGAAATTTGACAATTTCTTCAATTATTTAAAAACATTATTCTATGAAGGAGTCCATAGTTTGTCACCTAATGTCACCAAGATTTAGGAACTGAAAGGCCTATGTTAGTAAAGATTCTGCTATATGTAAATTCTAGGAATCTGGAGCTATAAATAGAAAGCTTCAATAAGTGTTTGTTGTGAATGAAAGTAAATATGAAAGAATGAATGAACAAAGGACCTGTAAGTCCTAACTAAACTTCCTCCTTGGGAGAAGACTTTAGATAATGATTTTGCTGTCATTCCAAGTTTGAATACACCCAGAGAGAGTTGTTTCAGTTTTTCCCTAACCCTCCTTCCAATGGCTTGAAATAGGTTCAAGTATGTCCCTTGTTGCCTACGGTCTAGTCTTGAAATCTGTTGAAAGTCTGGGCTATAAACTTTACAGTTGTAAATAAGCGATAGACCTAAATACAGATTTATAAAACAGACCGTCCCCTCCCCCAGTGTATTCCATAGTATGCAGACTCTGTACATGGTGACACTGAGAAGGGCCACAATAGTTATTTTACCACCATCTCAGCTTCCCGGGTCTGGACATCTGGTGATATCATTGTCTGTAATGAATTAGGGTTATTTTCGCGTTAGTAGTAGATTTTCAGGAATATGTATTGGAACCTTTGGGGAGGTTGGAAGGATAGAAATATCCATGTGTGCCTCAGATTTTTGGAAGCTGAGGGCCGTTCAGAATCTGTTATGAATCTTCCTACGTACTCTTACCCTCTGACAATCTGTATTCACAACTCATTTCCTGAGTAATAACAATAATAATAATATTAATAATAATAATGGTTGATCGTGCTGATAGCAATAGTGACAACTACCATTTCTATAGTACTTTAAAGTTTGCAAAGTGCTTCTTCACAGCAACCTTAAGTTAATATTATCCCGGGGCAGCTAGGTGGCTCAGTGGATAGAGCACCAGCCTTGAATTCAGGAGGACCCGAGTTCAAATGTGGTCTCAGACACTTAACACTTCCTAGCTGTGTGACCCTGGACAAGTCACTTAACCCCAGCCTCAGGGAAAAAAAAAGTTATTATTATCCCCATTTTACCGGAGAGGAAACTGAGGCTAATTAAGTGATTTGCTCAAGTTCCCACTGGTCTTGCTATTTCCAAGTCTGTGGCTCTGTCACTCAGCTACTTAGCTGCCTTTCTTTAGTCACATTGTAACAGAAAATAACAATACTACTAATTTTCTGGTGCTGTTCTGCCCTGATACAATTGAATTGTCTCAAGGACCCTACAAAGTTTTGTACCCTAGAGAAAAAGGGAAGCAGGATGAAAGTGATGGGAGACATCTCCTTTTAGTGCAATGCTGATCTTGGAGTCAAAGTATCTGAATCCAATCTCAGTTACTTACTCTCTGTGTATCCTGGGATAGGTCATTTTAGTTCTCTATGCCTCTGTTCCCTTATCTGTAAAATAAGGGAACTTATTCCCCCCAAACTGCATCATTCTCTAAATCTTACTCATTCTTTGCCCCTTCTTCCTTGTGAGTTGCCCTTTTTGTTTTATTTGTCCAAAGTCAGTTTATTCCTTGTTCCTAGAGTCCTCAGTAGGATTATCCCTAAAGATCACATGAGGGCTGATCTCTGTGGCTGGTTGATGAGAAGCCACTTTGATTCTGAGATCATGTTTGCTACAAGCCTCTGCTTTCTGCAGAATAGGAAAGGAGATCAGCAGTCGATGCAGACAAAACTATAGCTAAACTTTCTGTTTAGATCCTCACCATAAATCTTTCTAGCTAATCTTAGAACTGTGATTAGCGCATAGAACAATGTGTCTAATCTATGACAAACCGCCCCCACACACTGCACTGATCTGATGCAATATTATATCAGACAGAATTTTCTGTTATCAGAATAGACACAGCTACACACACCATTGTATAAGGAACCTCTTGGACTCATGGCAATTTACTAGTAGTTAAGCCACTTGAGGGCAGAGACTGTCTCCTTTAATATTTATATTCTTTCACTTAGAACACTTTAAAATGATTTTTAAAAATTATTCACATTCATTTACATGGTGTTTTAAATTCAAATTTTGTTTTGATCCAATTCTAAACTGTCACAAATCTAAAATTTTTAAAGTGCCAATAGTTTTCTTTTTCTTCTTTTAAAGTAGATAGTTCATTTTATCTTTTCGATTAATAAGTCATTTTCTCTCACTCCCATCTCTCTTTTACAGGGTGAAAAAAAAACCCTCATGATAGATTTGCTAACTCACTTCTGAAGTTCATAATGCATATTTTGTGTACTGACAAATCAAATCCTGTACCTATTCAGGTGCTTTTAGTTGAGATGACTTTTTTAGCTTCATGCTGAAGTCCATCCCACATTGAAAAGGTTACTGTCATACCACAACTGGATTGCAGTCCTTAGCAGCAATATAGCTGCTATAGAAAGAGTGAATTAGTGCTCCCAAAGGCAAAGGAAGTGGCTGTTGTATTTCAGGTGATGATATAGTAGTATAGTGGCTTTATGTATAACAACTACTAAGAAAGAATGTGATATAAAGAGTTGAAACAGTGTTATCCTGTGGAAATCTTTCTCTCCTGGAAGTAAAAATCATGGAGTATTTATCATGGGGAAGTTCAAGGTCCTTTCCCATTCTTCCTTCCTTTTACTTGAAAGAGGCATCAGATTAAAGAAGGGAAAGGGACCTGTATGTGCGAAAATGTTTGTGGCAGCCCTTTTTATAGTGGCTAGAGACTGGAAACTGAAGGGATGCCCATCAGTTGGAGAATGATTAGGTAAATTGTGGTATATGAAATGTTAAGGAATATTATTGTTCTGTAAGAAATGACCAGCAGGAGGATTTCAAAAAGGCCTGGAGAGACTCATATGAACTGATGCTGAGTGAAATGAGCAGGACCAAGAGATCATTGTATATTTCAACAACAATACTGTATGATGATCAATTCTGATGGACGAGGCCTTCTCCAACAATGAGATGAACCAAATCAGTTCCAATTGATCTGTAATGAACAGAATCAGCTACACCCAGAGAAAGAACACTGGGAAATGAGTATGGACCACAACATAACATTTCCATTCTTTCTGTTACTGTTTGCTTGCATTTTTGTTTTTTTTCTTCTCAGGTTAGTTTTACCTTCTTTCTAAATCTGATCTTTCCTGTGCAGCAATATAACTGTATAAATGTGTGTGTATTGTATTTAACATATACTTTAACATATTTAACATGAATGGAACTGTCTGCCATCTACTGGAAGGGGGTATGGGGAAGGAGGAGAAAAGTTGGAACAGAAGATTTTACAAGGGTCAATGTTAAAAAATTACCCATGCATGTGTTTTATATATAAAAACTATAATAAAAATGAAATTTAATAAAAAAGAAAGAGGCATCAGATTTAAATTCTAAATCCATCACTTAGTCTAAGATCTTAGTTACTTAAGCACTATGGGTCTGGTTTTCCTCATCTACACATGAAAAGATTAGACTAGATGACCTAGGGTCTGTTCTTCCATTCCATTATTCATTTTCAGATTGCTTCTTCATCTTGCTTGGGTGGAGAGGTGATTGGCAAATGATCTGGAGCAGTCTGAGACATAGCCCCAAGAAGTATTCTGGGAGTAGTTATGGATTAGCTTACCCCAGAAACTCTAAAAATACTCTTATCACCTCTTTGCCTAGACTGCTGCAGTGGTTTCTAGTAGGTTTAATAATTCAAGTCTCTCCTCTCTCTTTTCTAGTTGCCACGTGACTGAGAAAGTGTTTTCCAAAACAATGCTAGGACCATGACATTCCCCTAACTGGCAGATTCTAGTAGCTTCTTGTTGACCCCAGGATCAAATATTATTTCCTCTTTCTCTATGCTATTTTTAATTTCTATATTCTATAATTTTTATAACATACATAATTGTGCCTGAATAAGTCTTTTCATTCCATTTCTTGACCTCCTACTCAAAAAACTTCTACATACACATTGATGATCCTTATATACCCCTAACATTCTACTTCCTCAGTCTACTCATCTCCTCTATTCTATTCCTCCCATTTTTTTTCACTTCTCTTTAACAAAGGGCAGCTGGGTGGGATAGTGGGTAGAGCACTGGGCTTGATATCAGGAAGACTCATCAGGAAAATGAAGATCATAATAGGATCTAACTCACAGGGTTGGCGTGAGGATCAAATTAGATAAAATATTAAGTATTTTACAAACCTGAAAGTGTTCTGTAAGAATTAGCTTTATAAATCATCATCATCATCCATGGTCCAGAGATTTGTCATGGTTAGTTAATGGCAAAGGAAAAATTGGAACTCAGATTTCCTTATTTCTATCTAGTTAAATTGCTGTGTTTCTATTGATTAAGTAGAAAGGGCAATAAGAATCATTTTTATTCCCCCTCCAAAAATGCTTTTCTTGTTTAGTTGTGTCTTGTCATGCATTTTCAACACATTCCTGGAAAAAAGGGGGCGGCTTGTCAAAGAATCTTCTCATTAGCTTCTCTCTGTTTTGTTTTTTCCCCCTTTACAGAGGACCTGTCTCTAAAGTGTGATTAGCTATTTTGTTAAGTGTATTTTTAAAGTCTTTTAGCATCATTGGTCCTTGACATTTCCGAAGGTTCTCCTTATCTTAGGTGCTCCATGGCTTTGTCAGTTCTCTTGTCCAATTTCAGTTTGGAAAGTCCCATGTTTACACTCAAGAATCTAGACCAGAGCTGTATGCTGGTTTTCATTTGGCTTCTGTTTCATTTTTTTTTTCTGTCTTACTTTGTTTCCCCTCCTGCCTCACCCCAGTTCAGCCCGGCCAAGTATGTCTCCAATCTGATGCAAAAATCATTTGGTAAATGTTCAAATGTTATTCGTTACTTTGCCAAGAAGCTAACTGAAATTTAGAACTGGGATGATTCATTAGTTCACCAAGAAGTGAGAGTAGTAGGTAAAGGTTTGCTTGCAGGTCAGGATAACTTGAGTTCAAATTCACTGTTGTTATATCCTTGACATTGTGATTCTGGAGAGGTGGAATCTTCTTTTTTTAATAATAGCTTTTTATTTTCAAAATATATACAAAGACAGTTTTCACCATTGACCTTTGCAAATCTTTGGATTCCAAATTTTTTTCTCTTCCTTCCTCCCGCCCCCTCCCCTAGACAGCAAGTAATCTAATATCTGTTAAATATGTGCGATTTTTCTATATATATTTCCACATTCATCAAGATGCATAAGAAAAATCAGATCAAAAGAGGAAAACAGAGAAAGAAAACAAATAGTAAGCAAACTGTAACAATAAAAAAGATAGAAATACTGTGTTGTGATCTATATTCATTCTCAATAATCCTCTTTTTGGAGGCAGATGGCTCCAAGTTTATTGGAATTGACCTGAAACATTATTGAAAAGAGCTACATTCATCAGAATTAATCATTGTATAATCTTGTTGTTGCAGTGTACAATGATCTACTCATTGGTTCTACTCACTTCACTTAGCATCAGTTCATGTGGGTCTCTCTAGGCCTCTCTGAAACAATTATAGTCCATTAACATTCATATACCATAATTTATTCAGCCATTCTCCAACTGATGGACATTTATTCAGTTTCCAATTTCTTACCACTACAAAAAGGGCTGCCACAAACATTTTTGCACACATAGTGGACAGGTAGCTTTTTGATGCTTTACACAATGCTCTCAAGACTCTCAGTTATGGAGTCAATACTGATTTATACTGGTTCTTATTGAATGTTCCCTACAAAATGGAGATCAAAGCTGTTTAAAAAAAAAAGTGAAATAGAATAACCAACTGACCTGGGGAATCATGATGAACTCAGTTCCAATCTCACCTGTGACTGCCTTTTGGAATCTTGGACACATCATTTAACCTTCACATGCCTCAGGCATTTCCCAACAGGTTTTTCTACTAAGTCATGTTCATATCTCTGCCTGGTGAATAAATTACTTTATCTAAGCTGAGAAAACCAGTTACTCCATCCAATCCCATTTGTCATCTGCACTCTGAAGAAAATGTGAAACATTAAAGACCTATAGACAGGAGTATTCTGAATACACGACATCTCATAATTTATTTTATTAAGACAAAAAAATTTGCATGAAGTATTGGAATGAATAACTAATAAAGCAGCCCAAACAATGCCAAAAGAATTAAATCCATCCCTATTACTTTTTTTAAAAAATGTTTCAGAGCTCATACTCTTTTTTTCTATACTTGAAAGATATTTTTCTTCATTTCAGTGTAAAAATAAAATAGTGACATTCCAACTTCCCTTGTGATTATTGCAATAAACTAAGTTGTAACAATTTGCATAATAAAATTGCCTTTCCACTCTTTTCTTTGTTTAGATGAATCAATCCCTTTTAATATATTAAAATGTCATGAATGTCAAATGTTGGTTCCATTAGCAGTAAAATGGAATTGTCAAGAAGAACTTTTTTCAGTTTTTTTTCCTCTTCTCTCAACTTTTATTGAATGATCTTTAGAAAAAGAGGTATATTTGCCTGGGTTTGGCAATCGCGAATAGATGTAGTATCTTCTTCATCCTCCATTTTTGTGAAGGAGAAGATGGGAACAGCTCTGTTGCCTTTGAAATGGAGAAGTCTCTCTACCAGTTTTGACAGGTTTTAGGCAGCCACAGTACTAAGACAATCCTGATAAGAAATGTTGCCATTCTAAATGGATCGCCACATTACCCCTAGCTGTTAGAATTAATTTCCTTCAAAGCACATTTCAAATGCTCATCTTATAGGATGCGTTTCCTGCCCCTCAGGTTGCTAATTCAACTTCGTCAACTAAGAGGTTCCATAGATAGAGTGCTAAACCTGGGATCAGGAACACCTGAGTTCAAATCCAGCCTCAGACACTTATTAGCTATGTGAACCAGAATAAATCATCTCTTTAGTCTTTTGTAAACTTATCTAAAATATGTAATAATAACCCCTACCCTCCTGGGCAGTACTATATAAATATTGTTTTTATTATTATGTTTAATATTATATGTATTATTATATTATATAACATATTATTATATTAAAATTAATATGACTTTCTATTGCAAATTACTTTGGTCTTCATATAATCATTGCTTTATGTAAAATCATTGTTTTTATTTAGTTGTCTAGAAATTGTGACCAATCCATTCTACTAATAGAAGAGGCAGCATGACTTATGAGAAATAGTATAGGATTTCAAATCAGAAAGAAGTGTGTTCATATTCTGCTTTGGATACCTACCGGCTGTTGTACCGCAATCTAAACAAGTCAGTACTTAAATCTGGTCCTCAGTTTCGTGATTTGTAAAGCAGGAAAACCATCTTTATAGTACCTACCTCCTAAGTGCTAAGATTTCCATGAGAATGCATTCTGCACACTTTATTTTGGGATTAAGTGGGGATGGTCTAAAGTAGAGATTTCATTGGCATAGATGAGGAATTCCTCATGAGGAAACTCCTGCTAATATAGATTGTCAGTCAACACATATAGGACTTATTATATTATGTTCCTGTGTTAAGCATGGATACCACGTCCACACCTGCTTATCTACTTAAAGCTCAGAAAGTTTCTTGGAGCACTCCAAGGTGAAGGGACTTACCCATTAGTTATTATTCTTTTCCTTGGCTTGAGAAGCACAAAGACAACTTTTACAATTCTTGGATTAAGAAGTATAGGAGTAATTTAAAGCCAGGAGTTCTATTTGACATCCTATGGCTGTTCTCCCTATTAAAATAATTACTTTTGTGAAATCTGTGACCTGAGAGTACTGCAGGAAAGCCAACCCCCGATAATTATAACCTAAGTATGTGTAAACTGCCATATACTCCCTCAGCAAGATGTTTAAATCTGTGGCAGCTTACTGACAGGTAGCTATTGAGGAAGGGATGGAATGCAATTTTTTTTAAAAAATGTTTTTAATAATAGAGAAGAAATAATGGCCTAAGGTTTGGTAGACTTTTTTTACCTTATTCTCTTTCCAGCTCAGGATTAATGATCCAAGAAGTAGAAAGTTTTGATGAAAAGTAAGGAGAGGCCATTCCAATCTTGGAAGAAGAGTAATTTGTGACTGGAAATGAATACCAGCAGATCCACTTGTTAAGGTGTTGAGAAACCAGGAATGAGATCTGGAAAGCCCAATATAGGAGGCAGAAACTGGAAATCTCCTCAAAGTGAGGGAAGACTTGAGTTTAAGGGAAATCTCTTTAAGTCAAGAAGGGTTTTAATTAAACCAGAGTCCCCAAAGAAGTACTAATCAACTAATTGGGGACTTTCTTGCTATGGCTCTTAAAAAGAGCCAGGACTCCCTTTCCCCCTAGTGATACCTAAAGGTAGATTAAAGAGACCCTTTTCCTGGGCCACTGGAAGCCAAAGACTTCTCCAATGAAAAATCTTTTTCTGATAAAAATCTTACTTATTGCTTCTGACCAGAAAATTTCTCCTTTCTATCCTTCCATCTTTTTGCATTCTCTAAAGTTATTGGGCTTTTTCCTGCTAACAATGAAAATCCAGCCACTGGCTAAATGCTTTCTTCCAATTTTTTCTTCCTCTTCCTTGTTCTTCTCCCTCTTCTACTTCTCCTTTTGCTTTACCTTTAATTCTGTCTTGCTTCTCTTTTTTCACTACTTTCTTGTCCTTTCTCCTTTTTACTCCTCTTCCTCCTTCATCTTCTTTTCTTTCTTCTCATCCAGTTAACTTGAGCTATATAGAGGAATACCAAAAGGAGATAAGGGAGATAAATGCAGGAACCTTTGTCTAGAAAAATAACTTAGTTCACTTAAATATATGTATCTGTCATCTATACATATATTGGATTTAATTTATACTTTAACATATTTAACATGTATTGGTCAACCTGCCATCTGGGGGAGGAAGGGGGGGAAATTAGAACAAAACGTTTGGCAATTGTCAATTCTTTAGACTGTGATAGAACTGTGGAGAGGAGACAATGATGATCAATTTTCTTAAAATACATCTTGTAACCTGGTCCTGAAGCCAGTTGCAGTCAGTATCATTGAAATAAATCAATATATGAAATGGTGAATTCAGAGAAATGTAGAAATGCTTTCATGAACTGATGCAGAAGAAACTAAGCAAAGCCAGAAGTACAGTATATACCATATCTATATGCACCTAGTATTATAAATATAAATAACAGTAAAAGGAATTAAGCTTCAATAAAAGGAACTCTAATCTCAGTTGTAGAAAATCAGATGATGAAACATTTCCTTAATGATGAGAATTGCTGGGCATTGATACTGGAAATGTTATCAGTGCCCAGCTGATTTGTTTTTCATAATTTTTTCTGTGATATAAGAGAAAGTTCTATTGGTTTGGGTGAGTTATTGGAGAGAGTGAAGTGAGTTCTTTCTAAAAAGGTAAAAGCATCACTGAAACATTAAAAATTTTTAAATAAATAAATATTGCGCCTCAGATTTGAAGAATAACACTTTGGATGAAGATAAGTTATGCTTCTGAATAAGTTTTGACTATGTATCTTGGTTTATTTGTTGTTTTTAATCAGGTACATACTTTAGAAAATATATTTTCCAGGTAGAAAAATAGAGCAAAGAGAAATTAAATAAATCATCCAAGACCTCATGACAGAAACAAACATTGATCTCTTGCCTCTCTTTCCTCATTCTTTTATCACTTGCTGAGGCCTTGTTTTTCCCCTTTATTTATTCATTCATACATTTAATAAGCATTTGTTGATACCTCACTAGATTTTAGGTATTTGATCTCAGGATTTCTCTTCTTCTATTATATTTTGAAATATTTATTTTCAATTTTTTTAACCAGATCTGTGCGATTAGAGAGAGCACCCGGTGAAGATTTCTTATCTATTAATAAAACTTGCTGTTATCCACTGTGCACTCCTGGGACCTTAACAGTTGTCGAGGGTACAATAAGGTTAAGTGACTTGCCAGGCAGGCCTTCTACCCAGGTTTCTTCTGATTCAGAGGCCAAATCTCTACTCACTATCATGATCATTATAAATTTCATTGACTTTTAAGTTCCGTAATCCTAAAGAAACAATTTTACCCATCCTTTGAAACATCAGACATTTAGAAGGCCTCACATATGGGTTGTGAAGTTAGGTTCATCACTTAAAAAGCCTTTCCTACAAAACAAAACTAAGTTTAGCTCAACTTTCCAGTCAACAACTCAGAGTTATTACGTACTTGAGGATACATCTGTTTCTACAAATAGATTTCAAACCAAGTCCACAAGCATATCTACTATTTAACAGCTACTGTGCTAAGCAATAGGGATACAAAGATGGGAGAAGCAACATTCAAACTATTATGTACAAATTATAAACAAGAGAAACTGGAGGAAAGGAAGCCAGTTAGGATAGAGCTACTGGGAAAGGCTTGTTGCTAAAGGTAGGATTTGAGCTATGTCTTGATGGAGGCCAGGAGATGGAAAGAGAACAACTAGTAAAAAATGCAGAGAGTGGATAGATGGAGTATCTTGTGGGAAAAACACCAAAATTGGATTGTAAAGTATGTGTCAAGGAATTGCATATAAGACGTTTGGAAATATAGGAGGGATCCAGGTTATGAAGGGCTTTAAAAGCTAAATAAAGGAATTTATATTTGATCCTAGAAACATCAGGAAGTCACTGCAATTGATTAAATTGGGAGATTTCTGAGAGGTTTATACTCAGATCTAGGTTAGAGGAAGATCTCTTTGATAGCTGAGGATGGAGTAGAGTGGGATTTTCCTAAAATTTCCATTTATTTTATTCATCAGATTTAGTGTAACATAATTGTTTATGTTCATTCATAACTTTATGAGCTCTGTTGGAATTCCAAAAATAAATCTCCTTCCTCTCCTTTAAGGCAATTATCTTGATGCTTTAAAAGCACTTGTGGTCCAGTCACTTAGAGTAAACTGTAGTCCTTTCACAGGCTGGTGATTTTAGCCCAAGGAGGCTAAAAGGGGAAAATCAGTGACAATGAAATGTGACACCAGGCCACCATTGAGGAGTAAACTTGGATTTTCTTAGTTTGTTTCCTGCATTCATTGGCAATATAAGATGCCAGGTTCTACTTTCTAGGCTTTAGGACACCCCCTGGTGGTGATACTATAACAAAATGGACTAGAAATAAGCAAAATAAGCAAAAAATCCAAACTGTCTCATTGGAGACTCTCACCCTTTTCATTTTCATTCACCAGAGATTAAATACCTTATTTTGTATGATTTAATTCTATACTCTTCTTTTTATAGATTCAGAAGTGAAACTCTGCTAAAATGTACCAAGCAGTATGCTATCATCATAACAAGGGGCATAGAACCATAGATTTAGTTTTCAGGAATCGTAGAGATCACATTGTCCATTTTCCTCATTTTACTCCTGTGGGAATTGAGGCCCAGAGAGTTTAAGTGATTTGCCTATTGGTCACACAAGTAGTCATTAGCAGAGAGGGCTCTAAATAATGCAAATTTTCTTCCAGATTATATAAAAAATAAATCATTCTATGGAACCCCAGAAGAAAGCCCAATAGCTTTTTCATATTTTTTAATATTTCCAGGAAGCCAAAAACCCTTTCTTACTTCTCTAATATGATTTCATGAGCAAATGGTGCCAGAAACTCAGTGAAGAATGATAATGTTAAATGTTAAAACATTTTCTTGTCTCTTGGAACAAATCTCAATACTCAGGAGTAAGAACTGGCAAACTATAAAACACCAATGCTGTCAGTATAAGAAGGAAAAAAGAGTGAACCTGCTAGAGGTCTTGCCTAACCTCTTGTTTTTATCTTACAGGTCCTCGACTCTATATTTTATCCTCCTTATGACTTATAAATGTGATGATTAGATTTAGAGCTGAAATGGACCTTAGGTGTTATCTACTCCAACCACCTCATTTTACAGGTAGAGAAGTAAAGGAGGTCAAATGCCCAACATTGTGTGGGTAGTAAGTACCAGAAGTCAGACTTGAACCTAGGACCTGTATTTTGAAAACCATCATCTTTTACTTTTCAATGTGTTGTTTGGTAAATGATACAGTTTACTTACATCTACAATATACTATTCCACTGACCTTTGAATCACCTGCAATCTTGATTCTTCTCAAACTGTAGTGTTCTGTGATTTATAGCCATATGGCTGGTATCGTCAGGTGAATATCCGTGTTTAAAAAAAGACAGAGAGACTTCTGTATTTGTGATCAGCTTGAAATCACAGAATGTTTGAATAATTCCCCTTGTATAATAGAGCCCAAATTCTTGCTGTTTGTGCTAGTTTTATTATCAATAAGATAGGAGTAATAATAACTTACCTCTCAGGGTTGTTATAAGGAGAAAAATGAGATGATATTTGTAAAATGCTTTGCAAACTTTAAAGCATTATAGAAATGCTAGTTATAAGCCATCATCTTATAGTCAATCTGCAGTCTGCAAGCCCTGTCCATAGTATATTGACAAATCCATCCATTTTTCATAATGCGTGTTCTTTATCCACTTTTTTCCCCCAATGTGAATGGTTAGATTGATCTCTTTAAATCAATGAGCATTGATATCAGTAAAGAAGTCATGATGTATTACAAGGCTTGATGCAAATCAGTACTTTAAAAGCCATCTTGTTGTTAATAGGAAAGGTTCTATTTCAACTTTTCATGGAACAGTTTATATAGCTATGGAGATAATTTTATAGATTCAGCTGGGCAATGCAGTAAATAGAATATTAAACTTGTAATCAAGAAGACCTGAGTTCAGATCTAGTCTCAAAATCATAAAAGCTGTGTTACATTAGACAATTCACTTCTATTTGCCTCAGTTTCCTCAAATATAAAATGGAAGTAATAATAGCACCTATCTTCCGAAGTCATTATGAGGATCAAACAAGATAATAGTACAGTATCTGGCAGGGAGTAGGTGCTCTAAAAATGCTTATTCCCTTTCCCTCCTTATGTCTACTCATTTTACCTTTTGCTTGATGTTAATATACAGTAGAGCACCAAAATGACTTGCCATGGAATTTTTGTGATCTTGATGCTAGCTTTGGAGAGATACAAAAGAACCACATTTTGCTCCTGTGAATCGACAGACTTTTTTAATAATCAAGGAAGAATACACAGAATAGTATCTTCCCTACACTTTTCAAATCACTTGTATAATTATAAAGACATTGTGTGATAGAATAAGTCTCCTTTGATTATTTCTCTCTTATTTCCAAGGATTTAGTATAGATACATAAATGACTATTCACACAAATGAGAAAAATAGGTATATGTGCTAATAGTTACTGTTGCTTTTAATTTCTTGTAATAATACTGCCCATGACTTTCTATATTCCTTTGAAATAGTTTCTTCCATCAGATAACATAGCTTTAAAATTATACTATCTAGTATGAAATTCTTCTATATGCTTTTAGTTAGGTCTAGCCATTTCCCAACTACTTATTTTCCCCGCAGCTATATTCATCTATTCTTGAGATGATTTGGGCCCACTTCAGTTTCATGCTAAGCTCTCTATAGCTTCATCTCTCTCAAGTTCCTTTTGCCATTTTGAGAGATAATTGCTCATAATATTCTCCCACCCTCTGTAGTAGTTTGCAAATGAGCTGATATTCTAAACTGTCATTGACCTTGACTTCTTTTTCTCTCAGGGTATCTAACGTCTACTGCTGAAGATGGCTTTCTAGATCCTTTTAGCCAGTGGTCCTCAAACTTTTTAAATAGGGGGCCAGTTCACTGTCCCTGAGACTGTTGGAGGGCCGGACGATAATAAAAATAAAAACTCACACTCTGTCTCCACCCCTCAGCCCATTTGCCATAACCAGGTGGGGTGTATAAACATCCTCAGTGGGCCGCATCTGGTTTAAGAAACCCTTTTAGCTATGTCACTGTGGCAATTGCTTTGCATTAGCTAAACTTCTCTAAGAAATGGTCAAAGACAGAGTCCCTATAATTACTTTTATCCATTTCCCACTTTTTGGAGTATGTGAAGTACTTAGCATATTGGAACTACTGTAACAATATAGGATTAAATCTTATCTCTGTCCTTTATTCTAATTTGGAGTTGATTTTTATCTTTTCTCTATTTTAATGATCTGACTATACAGTATTGCTGATACTACATCTCTTGTCAGGTATTTCTTATATGTTGGATAGTCCAATGGACAGAGCACCAGGTCTGTCTGGTGGGGGGAAGATCTGAGTTCAAATTCAGCATCAGACACTTACTAGCTATGTGACTCTGGGCAGGTCACTTAATTTCTGTTTGCTTCAGTCTCTTCATCTATAAAATGATCTAGAGAAGGAAATGCTGAACCACTCCATACCTTCACCAAGAATATTCCAAATAGGGTCATGAAAAGTCAGACATGACTAAAAAACAGCTAAACAAGAATAAGCCAGAGTAGTTGTGAGAACCAGATGAAATAAGTAATTGTGAAGCAATTAGGCTAGTGCCCCATAGATAGTAAGGATTATATAAATGTTAACTGTGGTCATCACCACCACCATCATCATCGTCACTCATTTGATCCTTACAAATGCTCTGTGAAGAAGAGGCTATTATTGTCGCCTTTTTGCTGTTGAGGGTGACTTACCCAAGATCATACATTTACCACGTGTCTGAGACCCAAGACCCAGTACTCTGCCCAGCACATCACTGGCTGCCTCAGTAGATTTTTATATCTACTTCTGTTTCCTTCACACTGAAGTCACCAAACATCAAAGTGTTATGTTAAAATTCAGTGTAATTTGGTGGAAATAGCACCACATTTACAGTCAGAGGATCCAGGTTCAAGACTAGTTTCTGCTACTCTCTATATGTATGATTTTAGATAAGTATTAGTAGCAGCTGGCTTTTAATGTTTGCAAAGTGTTTTAACAAGTATCATCCCATTTTAACTCCACAACAATCTGAGGAGGTTATTATCCCATTGTACAGTTGAAGAAACTAAAGAAAATAGGTTTAAGTGATTCACCGTATTTAAGGCTACATTTGAAACTCAAATCTTCTGCACCCAATCCATTATTCCATAAGCTGCTTTACTCACTAGTTGCTTACCTTTTCTGGGACTCTTTTTCCCCCCAATTTATGAAATTATTATACATTTATAAAATTGCACTAAATTGATTATGGTCATGTAACTTTTAAGTTATATAAATATATATAAATAAATAAATATATGAAAATAAATAAATAATCCTTAGTTTGATGGATGATGTCAGGTTCTCCATGGAATTGGGCCATTTCTCCATCCTCTCTAAGACATATTAGTGGAAAAGTAGCAGACAACTACTTAGTGGTCTGTGCATTTTATTCAAAGTTGACTACTGCAAAAGGAAGTGGCTCCATATGTCATAAAATGTTGTTGTTGTTGCTTTGGAGTCTCTTCTGTCTGAGCAGATCCCCCTGACAGAGCTTTCCATTTGGCTGAAATTCCTTTCTGTTTCCGATTTGATTTCTAACTCTATGGCCTTTGAGGTTCCTTCTAGTTTCAGATCCATGATCCTCAGATCATTATGGCAATGTGAACTTGACTCATTTTCTCTAGGAGATTATCAACATGGTTAATGAAATTTATGGAGAGAAAAAAAACATCAGCTCAAATTTCAATCAACGAGTATTTTGGAAATACCTAAGACATCTCCCAATGCTCTTCCAGATTCTAAAATGTCAAGTAAAAATACTGTCACTTAAATGTTTAATGTTTACTAGAACTAACATTAAATTTGGATCAAATTTCTGACAGCTTTGTATGCTGTCTATGAATAACTTATGGTATATTTGAGATCCCTTATAGTCAATGAATACATCCAATTTTTGCTTGATTTTAAGGACTTGAAGCATTACTTTATGGATGATCAATTGTTATGGTAGGGATGCTATTGTATATTTACATTTATGATATATAATTAGTCATATTCATAACTGATTTGATCTTGCATCCATAGTTAGGAAAATTACTCCTGTTTGTACCTTCTCCTGCAGATGAATTTATTCTTTATGGTGATCCACTGTACTGTGAAATTAACAGGACTGCACTGTGCCAGACGTCAGGGGATTGTCTTTAAACCCACATCCTGTACCTGAGGGATTCTTTAATTCATTTCCCATATTAACAAATTACTTCCTGCAAAATTAGCAGGAAGGTTGCTGACTTTAAAAGATACTAGAGATAGAAAAAATACAAATAAGTATCAATAAACCTATCTGTGAGTATTTATTGAGTATTTACTCTGCTGGGAACATGGAGACAAAACCCAAAGAATCCCTGCCCTTATGAAACTTGCATTATTGAGGGATGGGAAGGGTAGGAACAGGGAGATTATATACATTAATCTAGCAATCTCATTCTAGATTCCCATCTTTTCCTGTCCTTTGTATGGCAAGAAAAAAATCTAATTAACCAATTACCTTCCTTTGTTTACCCATTTTGACAGATCTTTGACCCTCCACTGACTGCTGCCTCCATTATCATCACCAAAACCACCATTCCACTTCAACGTCTCCAAGTGCACAGCCAGAGAATGTCTTTTCTCTTTTCCCATAGTCTGCATCTATTTCTGTCCTCCAGACTAGCCTTTCTATAGTACACGCCTTTCTCAAAATGTCCATTTTCTGTAAAAGCAGCAGTATTCCAACTCCATGCTGTCCTGTTACTATTTCATTCTCAGGATAGACCTTGACCTTTCTACTTAAGTCAATTCAGTGATGAAAAGAGAAATGACTCAATGATTGTCATCCAGCATAATTTACACTAGATTACTACTCTGTAGCTCTTGTTGATTTCTCAGTATGAGAGGTCTTTGATTCATATATTCTAGCAATTGCCTTCATCTTTTTTGAGCTTTTTAAAAGCCTGTAATATTTCTGAGTCTCCTGTATCTTTGGAAGTGACCCAAATAAGCCTACCTCCTTCTCTATTCATTCTTATTTTCAGGAGAGATTTTCCATTTTCTATTCAAATCCACATATCAGACCTCTAAATGGTGCACACTTGATTTAGCTGAAGTATGTGAGCAGCCTAATAAAATCCTGTTTTATTTTTCATCTCTCTTGCTGTTAACCTGTAGGGTTTCAGCACAGATTGTGTCTGCTGTTTCTGATCTGAGTGAAAAGGTTTCCTCTGAGTTGAGTTTCAGTAATTAGGGCTCAGAAAATTCAAGGAAATCTTATCTAGGGTGTCTGATCAGTTCCTCTCTGCCTTTCTTGTCTCCATACCTTCCCATCCGCAGTTCCTGCTGCTTTCAAAACACATTCACCTTCTTACTGCTCTATCCTTCAGATATCCCCCTTTCCATTAGCTGTTGTGACGGCCTCTGATTCTAGGCTTTCTTTGGGTTAAGGAGAGTGGAGGGAATTAGTAGTTCACAATTGGAACTCAAAGAGGTTGTGTTCTTGTGTCTATAAAGAAGAAAGAAAATTATCATTCATCTAGAATTTTAGCCAAGCATGGATAAATTTCCATGAATCAGACACTGAACTTAATGAAAATTAGGCAGCAGGCCTAAGATGAATTGAAATGAATACAACTGTCTCCTTTCTAGTCCTCTTTCCATGTATCCACAAGAATCTTTGAGGAAATTCTTATTTACTTGCGGTAGTGGGTATCATATGATGGTTCTTATAACTCATAGAAGATAATAATTATTAAAAAATGAAAATAATTCAGAAAGTCAAGTGAGATGTGGGAAAATCTCATGTGAAGATGTTGAAGATTTATTGTAAGACTTCATAGAGCTTATCAAAGTTATTTCATGGCTTGAAGTTACTGAATATTAAAGATATGGGCAATGAGAGCCTTGGATGAAATGACTTCTACTTTTTTCCCCCCAATTTCTGACATCCTTTGATTTTTATACTCACATTGAGGTTGCTGCTGTGGTATCTCTGTGGTATCAGAACCAGTTCTTCTAAGAATAAAATAACATAATAACGTAAGTCTTATAAGAGTAGGATAGTGATGGACTGGAGCTCATGCCATATGAGGACCAATTGAAGGAACCAGAGATATTTAGTCTATAGAAGGGAAGGTTTGGAAATAAAGAGGAGTTATGGAGGCTAGTTTTTCAATTATCCAAAGGCCTTTAGAAGAGAAAGGGATTAAACTTGTCCTTCTTGGCTCCAAAGTGCAAAACTAGAAGCAATAGCTGGAATTATAGAGACATATATCCTATATTGGCTCCATCTATGATGTTCCCATATCAAGGCCCACATCTCCTCTGCTTAGTTTTTGAGGGTCTCCATAGTCTTTTCCCATCCCACATAAGTAACCTTATTCTCCAAGTTTTTTAAAAAGGTTTTCATTATGGAGTATCTTCTGACTGCTCTAAAACCCACTCACTGTGCTGAAAACCTGCTCACCATGGTGAAAACTCCACCATGTGTTCTCACCTTGAAAATCTGTGCTGTTCTCACCTTGAAAAATTGTCCCTTTTCCTTACCATCACCTTTTCTCTTACTTGCTCATCTTGCAAGATAAAATTCAAAAATATCTTAAATATTATATATTAAATATCTTAATATTTTAAAAAGCCCACAGGATGCAGCATCCAGAGACCTGAGTAGGAAAGTTGGCTTTGCTCATTTACTAACCATGTGGTTTTTGGTATGACCTTTAACTTTTCATGCCTCAATTCCCTCATTGTTAAATGGGCATTAATCATTGACCTTTCCTCCCATAGGGTTGTTGTGAGGCTCAAATGAGATAATGTATTAGTTTATAAACAAACACAAATGTTGTTTAAATACTTGTTGTTGTTTGTTGTTTTCATTATTTCTTTGTGACCACCAGACCATATTGATTTCTGCCCTTCTTGAGCTCCTTTTGCTCTCTTGCATGCATTATACAACTTATACTTCATTATGGATTTTCCTTTCCTCAGATTATGCTTTATTTAATAATTATATTATGGTGTGATTTATGGTGTCATCTTATTCACTAGTTGTTTCATGAGTCTATGATTCATTTTCTCTCTACATGGCCTTTCTTTGGCTCTGAAACCTAATTAAAGTTCTTTCCTTTGCTCCACAGAACCCACAACAACACTAGGCACATAGTATGCCTTCAAACAATACTTGATTTACTGATTTCATGCCAATTGATTCCTCATAACTCTCAGCACTAAGCTTTCTTTTCCTAGAATCACTGCTTTTTTCTCTTTCTGTTCCAAGATAATGGAATGATCAAGAAGATGAGAAAAGCAAGAAAAGTCTGATTTTCCCCCAAAATTGAAGGTATTGGGCTAGAAGATTAAAAGGTCCCGTTGAGCTCTATGTCCTATAAAATTGTTATTTTCTTTTACAAGTTCTTAAAATAAGAGTTATTCAAGGATATATCAATCTTTTCTTTGTCTTTTTTGGGTTTATGTATGTTTCTAGCCTCCCTTACTCCTGATTCATACTTCCCTGAATGGATGCTGTCCAGAACATTGTTACATATCCCATATTCTTTGTCCTTTACCTTTTCTTCCTGTTTATTCTCTCAGAAAAGAAATTGACTGTGAACTTCTATGGTCTTTCTTCTCCGGAGTTCATGATAGCATCTGTTCAAATCTGTCATTCAGTATTTACTGTGCATCTGCAGGGCTTTATTCTTTATGGTTTACCTAAGGGTACTTCCTTCATTGCTGATTAGGGTTATAAACTTTGAAACTCAAGACTCAGAGGGCCCTAGAGCAATCTTCACCTTAGTAGCTTGGGAGTATGCTTTGAGGAAAATGTTTTCATAGGGTCAGCCCAGCTAATAGTTCTTCTAATAGTATTGAGCCTTTCTTCTTGTAAAGGCTTCTTGTATTTTACAAAACTTTCTACACAGAACCCTGTAAGGTACCTTTATTCTGCTTTTCTTTCCTTTATCTTTCTCCTACCTCACCTCTTTCAATTATGGTTCAATTGCTGTGTTTCTTTTCTTGTTTGATTTGTTCTTTTTTTATTTAGTTCCAAATATTATCATTATGGGATATCTGGGAAGTTTGTCAGGTCAATATTGATACTGACCAAGAGTAAATATGAAACAGTAATCTGGATTCTTGTAGGAAGGAGGTAGGAAGGGAAAGAGGGAGAAAATGAGCATTTCTAAGTACCTACTATATTCCAGGCTCTGTATTTACTGCTTTACAAATATTTCATTTGAGCCTTAGAAAAACCTGGAGAGATAGATTGGATATTCAGATAAGTTGTTACTTGGCAGGAAAAAAAATTGCATCTTTCTCATATATCTATACATAAACACACATGGGCTAATATTTGTGTAAGACATGTATTAGCCATATAGTCAGTCTCACTGACATATTTTTGGATACAAAAGCAGCCCACTCTTCTTGCTTTGTACAAAATTTAAATTTTCATGGGACATCAAAAGTAGTTTTCTTTTTTTGCTTGTCTATCTTTAAATGAAACTGCTTGAAAACCAGCAATGGAATCTAGTAGAAATAAAATATTCTGGTTATCTGACAGCTTTGGCAAAGGCAGGCATTCCAAAATGGCCCCCATTTATGGGGTCCAACAAGCCCCAAATCAAGCACTTTTTCCTCAGTTGCACAGACCTGCTATCCTTGAGCAGCTTCACAAAGTGTTTGAGCTTGGCTAGAACCATGTGGTGCTATGTTGACATGGTTTTCCCTGGGAGGGGCTTCAGTGGATTGGTCTGAATGTCTGAAAGCATGGTATTATGGCATCTTGCTAGCCGGGGAAAATGGTACTTGTCCTCTAAGTGGTTTCATAAGTTTAAGACAAGTTTAATAAAAAGAAAATATATTTCAGGTTTTTTTTTCCACACAGACTCTGGTATCTTGTTGGTCACCCTTAGGATATGATGGGTACAAAATAAACAACAGACCAGATGTGGATATGCAATTGCAAATGTTACCCAATGGAAGCAGATGTCTCTGTCTGGGGTGTGCTTTGTTGATGACTCCATGTGCTAAAGGAAAATGTGAGATTCTAAATGTTTCCCAGTAAATGCAGCTGTATCTGGGGTGAGATTTGTTGGTGAAGCCTATTGGTAAGGGTTGACTTTGTTTCAACACTTCCATGGAAATATAATGTTGACATTGTCATTCTTCCTTTCTGCTCAGGATTTCACTGTTTTGTTTTTCAAGAATGACAGCATACACAGTCATTCAAGCAGTCTACTCATTGTTTTCTTTCCATATTTTCATCTTTTCCCCCTTTTTTCTGTTTCTTTCTCTTTCTGATCCACAGGCTTTGAGGTGCATGTTGATCTCACTTCAGTCAGAACTTGACATTCAAAGGTACATGATGAAAATTGAATCCTCTCAGAGAGTTAGTACTGTACTTTTTCTCTTTCTGATTGCATTGAGTTGTATAACTTACCTTTTTTTTGAACTATGTGTGTTTTGCATCCCAACTTGTGTTCTTGACTAAGAGAGATTCCTTGCACATTTCCATTTGCACTGAATCAGTGATGTTTGTTTGAAGCTAAATGCTTGCTTTCTTTTGTCTTTGATTTCCATTGCTTAGCACATAGTACCTGGCACATAGTAGGCACTTAATAAATGCTTGTTGATTGATGGATGACTTGACTTACGCATGTCTATTTTTGCAGTGCTGAGAGTGAAGCCCAGAGTGAATACTAATGGCATGCAAGGTGTGAAATGTCTCCTTAACACTGAGGAAATGAATCCGCTCAGACACACTTAGTATCTGTGTTTGGAATTGGTTTGTGGAATTTGTTGTGCTGTGGTGGAGCTGGGATCCTTGCATGGTAAATGGAGCACCTGGGGAATTGGGACTTTATTATTATAGTACTTCCCAAAAGTGAAATGCTCATTAAAATCAAACAAGTGTTCTCTGTTTAGGAACTCCTTGGCTTTTCACTCTCATCATCTGGTGAGAGCGAATCTGTGATGAACTTGCCGTGTTAGCTTTTCCATCTCCTACTCACTGGATCTATGTCCATCCTCCTAATACATTGTTACATCTCATAATTCCCTGGCTTAATAACCTACCATAGTCCTTATGATCTTTTAAAAGATCAAATTCCAATTCTTCAGTCTAAAATTCCAATTCTTCAACCTAGTTTTCAGAGAACTCCATCAACTGACTCAATTGGATCTCCCTTTATTTTGGGGCTTTATCTCTTCCTAACATGGATATACTCCTCTAGCCAGGTTCATCTTCTGTTTATAAGGATAAATTCTCAACTAATTTCCCATTATTACACTACTACAATGGGAGAACTTTAATAATGTATGCCCAAGTAACACTGGGCATTGGTATGTAGTCAGCATCCCTCCTGGTGATGATACAGACAGCCTGAGGGATGCCCACTCATCCTCCTGCCCTCCCCATTATGAAGAGCCCAGCTTTCAGTGGGGTTAACCCCCTCCTTCTTCCAAGCTTATTATAAAGCTCCTAAGGAAGGATTCCAAATACAGGCACACCAGATCACCTTCTATTCCAATTCTAGTGTGTGTGTCCGTCTTTGAAACTGAATAAATGTACCCTGCTTCTCTTAGTTCTCCCACTCATTAGGAGGTTTCTATAGACTCTATAATTAATGCAAAACGAGAGACATCTCCATAATTTCCTTGCCCACCTATTGTGTCTTAAATATAAATGTGGGAATGGGTGAGGGGAATGAGAAGGTTATCACAACATTCTTTGTACTACAGCCAAATGTGTAGCCGCAAACATACTGCCCCTCCTACCGTCCCACTCCCAAATGAGGAATGTAGCATCTTGACAATGGTATTTTCTATCAGAAATAGCACAGAGTTGTTTAGTGCATTTTTTTTTTTAATAAAACCTCTTTGGTTCCTGTTTCCTGGGATTTGGTTGTTTATTGGCATATAGATAGAAGGCTAGCTGGAAACTTTTTCTAATTCAAACAGTTCCATTCTACAACTTTTTAAATTAAAATTTATTATCATTTCTCCTTCCCACCAAATTGAACTTTTTCCCCCTGAGGCAATTAGGGTTCAGTGACTTGCCCAGGGTCACACAGTCAGGAAGTATTAAGTGTCTGAGGATGGATTTGAATTTAGGTCCTCCTAACTTCAGGGCTGGTGTTCTATCCACTATGCCATCTAGCTGCCTCTTTAAGCACTTTAAAAACAGAAAATAAAATCACAATCTTCACCACAAACATTCAGTTTAGCAAAACAAATTCCTACATTGGCCACATCTAGTTGTCCATGTGTTATTCTATATTTTAAGTCCATCAGGAAGTGGGCAACATAACATCCTTTGGTGGTATGTTTGTGATTTTATTAGAGTCTTTCTAGTTTTAAAGTCTTTTAAAGATTAACAGCCAATTTACTGAGAGTATTCTATGTGTCAGCTGATGTTCTGGGGACACAGAGACAAACATGAAACAGTCAGTCCCTGCTCTTGAGTAGGTATGTGGGAGAGACATGACATGTACACGGAGATGAATAGTCAACAGAGAACTGGAACAAATAGAAGGTGGAGGGGAGAGGCTGAGGGGTGGGGATGTAGAGATCTGGGATTGCTTCTTGGAGGAAGTTGTACTTCAGCCAAATCTTAAACAAAAATCAAGTTTTTGAGAGACTCAGATATATGGTGACTGGGGGAGGGGAGAGTCAGAGAAGATGCATTTCAAGAATGGTGGCTAGCATATGTGAATACACGAAATCAGGAGATTGAGTATTGGGTTCTAGGAACAGCCTGTAGGCTTGTCTGGAATATAAAATTCTTTAGAGGGAATTACACGAAATATGAAAGAATAGGAAAGCAAATGCTTGATTGTGGAAAGTCCAAATTTCCAAGCTAAGGAGGATATATTCTTTCCTCTAGATTGTAGAGTATCCCTTTAGGTATTATTTTTGGAGGGGAGAAATAGAGATTAGAATTGGAAATTCTTATGGAAACTAATTAAGAGATCAGTCATGCTCAGAGCATAGGAAAGTCCAAACCCTGTATTCTTCTAAGGACTTTTGGATTGTCCTGAGTACCTTGTGCCCTTTACTGTTTCCTAGAATTGGGCAGGGCTGCAGGAAGGAATCCTTGGGCAGGAAGAGAAGCCAGAACCTTCTCAGCATGGAGCCCGTAGGTTGGAAAACATCTAGGGAAATTCATGTAGGAAAGGCCTTTTGTGGACAGAGCCCACCCCAGAGACAGAAAAGGAATTTAGGAGATGCTGGGGGCCATGGCCAGCTGTCCTCAGACACTCCTAGTTGGAAAAGCAGCTCAGCCTCCTCGGGAGCAGGTCTGAGGCCACAGCAAGGACATCGGATCCTCCTGCTTTGGAGTAGAACATTGTGTAACTTCTCCTGATCTCTTGAAATGTCTCCCTGTAGACGAATCTTGCTGTTGGCAGGTTCACATTTCTACAGAAGCCATCTCAAGTTTCACAGGAATGCTCTTCCACTGGGGGGGGGGGGGGGGCGGTGATTCTGCCCAGGGCTCTCACACTGCCCCAGAGAGCAAAACAGGCAGGCAAGCAACAGAGCAGCTAGTAAACTATGTGCCAGGGGCTGTGCTTGGTGCAGGAAATACAATGGGAAAAAGTGACGATCTCTGCCCACAAGGAGCTTACATTCTAATGCAGGAGGAGAAGAAGGAGAAAGAGCTGAACAGCAGAGGAAGTGCTGAGAGTTGGGGATGGAGGGATTTCACTCAATGTTCCTGAAAGGACTTAGGAAGCATCTCCAGGAAGGAATGCTGGGACCCAACTCCAGCAAACTGAAAGATGGGAATATCCAGCTGGAAGTATAGAAGGATTAAAAAGAAAGATGCCCCAGAAGGAAGGAATCAAGAATAAGACTCCTCATTGAGCAGCAGTGTGGGAAAGGTGACGAGGGCCACATTCACCAGGCATGAAATTTGTTGGGAGTGTCTGTAGCTTTACTTAATGGCAAAGTGAGTGGGATGTTACATGTCTTTGCTACAAGCAAAAGTCTCTCATCCTTTAAAGTAAAATACATTCCTATGGCTGGAGAACATTTCAAAGAGTTCTCCTCCATTAGTTCTTCCATTGTTCTATGACCAAAGAAGAAATGGTTCTTTGCACCCAGTTCATTCTTCACAGATTTGGGAGGAGATGTAGAAAGAGCAATAGATTTGGAGTCCTTGAATCTGGGTTCAAATCTTGATTCTGATGCTACTTTTGTAACTTTAGGCAAATTTCTTAGCTCTCTGTGCCTCAATTCCCTCATCTGTAAAACTTAGAGGTCAGATTAGATGGCCTTTAAAGTCTTTTCCAAGTCTAAATCTTTGATTTTATGCTAATAAATTAGTTAAAGAAAGAAAGCAGGAGCAGCTAGATGGTACAGTGGATGGAGTACCAGCTCTGAAGAAAAGAGCATCTTAGTTCAAATCTGGCCTCAGGTACCTAAAACTTCTTCCTAGCTTTGTGACAGGCAAATCACTTTAACCCCCATTGCTTGAACTTAAAAAGGGGTGAAGACCATTTCAAAGTGAATATTTTGAATTACTAGCTGCTTCCCACTCCCATACTCTTCTGATCTGATAATGAAATAATTCACACCTTGAAGAAAAAAGAGAAAATAAAGTAAGATGGAAAAGCTAAAAGGTTTCAACTCTCCCCTAACATACCATCTAAGTCCCTTAAATTTTCCATGTCTCCAGGTAACCATGTCTCCAAGTTACAGGCAGTAAGGATTAGCATTAGAAAAGGGAGAGCCCACACTGGAAGTTCCACGCACCAGTGAAATTTCACTCAACCAGACCAAAGGGAAGGGGAGGATGCAAATAAGAAGAAAATCCTTCAATGAAGTTATGAAAGAGGAAGTGCTTTATCCCTCTTCCCTCCTTTTCCCCATGAATTTATTTTCTCATTTCATTCCCAAACATTCAATTAACAAGGATGTTTACTACCTTTATTAAGGCCCTCTCCCACCATTCTGAGTAAGAATGAGACTCTTCAAAGAAGAATTCTAGCACAGTTTTCTGGGTCTGAAAAGTACTTTGAAATAGCTTCCTTTCACTTGTGTTTCTATCAATCAACATTTATTAAGCACCTACTATGTGTTAGAGATTATGCACTGGGGATAGAAAAAGAGGTAAAAGACAATTCCTTATTCTCAAGAAGCTCATAATCTTCTGATTTAAGTAATGAAGAGACATTCCTCCACAGTGGCTAGGCACCCCATCACTTATTTGTGAAGAAGCCACTGGCTGGGGGTGAGGGAAAGGTATCTGAGGGCGTGGTACCCAGCTGGGGGGAGGGAGGGAGGACAGTGGCTGCTCTTTCTTGTCTTCTCCAGCCTGCTCATTTACTTGTCTCTTGATGAAGCTGATGTTGCCCTGTAGTTATCTCTGGTCAAATGTGAAGTTATTGAGTAAAGAATACTTCTCCCTCCCACTTCCATACTCTTCTGATCTGATAATGAAATAATTCACACCATGAAGAAAAATGTGGAAACAAAAACTACAGTTGTATTTTGTTCAACTTGCTGAGTCGTCTGATTTGACTCCAGACCAAACATCTTTCTGTTTTCACAGGTGAAAATCATGAATAATGTCTAGGATAATCTTTGGATAGAAAGAGTGGGGAGAGATTGAAATGGAAACCTAGAAGAGAAGGGCTATGAGATTGAGTTAATTGAGGATAATTCACCAAAATAAGTTTTAGAGGAAACACTTTCCACCATTTTGTGTAAGTAGGCTTTAGAGAGAAGAGAGATTAATTTTAAAGACTAGACTTGGGGTATACCTAAGGTTGGTTTGATCTTTACCCATTTTTATGTTAGCATACAGATGTGTGTGTATATGAGAGAAACAGAAAGAGGAAGAGCTATAGAAAAGGAGATAGGGAGGAAGTGGGAGAAGATGGTGAGGAAAGAATAGATAAAGATAGAGACAGGGAAAGGGACACAGAGAGAATTAGAACATTTATTAAGTGTTTACTATCAGTGTTAAGCCTGGGAACACTAACATAAATGAACAATACACATCTGTTCTTGGAAAGCTTACATTCTAAAGGAAGAAGACAGCACTTAACAGCATATTGGAAAGAGGGCTAGGGTACCTTTGAGGGGACTGTACAGAAGTATCCTCAAAATAAAGCCAAAGTTCTATGTACCGAGAATGAGATAGATTGATATTTAATATTGTGTCTATATTTGAAGACTTTTAAAAAGAATCTCTTATTCCTTTTCTCTCCCCACAAAATTATACTTTTTCCAAATTCTGAACTTCCCAATTCCACCAGGCTTAGTCTATGATTGACAGACAAAATGTATATGAATATTTGAGCATGAGGCCATAAAGACTATCCCCAAGATTGATTCCAGGCAAAGATCGCATCCACTGTTTTATTTGTGCAGCTGTATTAAGACCTTCCTACCCCGAATTTCCCTCCCTGAGGTTTTCTTTTCAAAGTTCCAGTTCATTCAGAAGATTTGGAGCAGGATGGGACTTTAGAGATGAAAGAGTTGGCCTAGATCATAAGGAATATTGCATTTAGAGTCACAGAAATCTGAGTCTAAATCTCATATCTGTAACTACACTGTAGGTAAGTCACGTCAGCCCCCTGGGACTCTGTTCCCTCATTTATAAAATGGAAAGGTTGAAATAGGTGATCTAGACCTAGGGTTCTTAACATGGGGTACATGGATGCCAGAGTCTGTGGATAACTGAAATGTAATGTATCCTTCAGGTATGAATTGGGTGACAGAACGTTATTCTGAGAAGGGATCCATAAAATTTCACTAGATTCATCTATCAATGGAGTCATGACATAAACAAAAGTTAAGTACTCCTGACCTATGATACAATCTCACAGTTAGCTGCAGATAAGTTTCAAACCTGTCTCCTGCTTCCAAATTAAGTGCCCTCTTCCTATTACGGCTTTTCCCCCTCCCTCCATGTGAAACTGAGCTTGAGTATCACTAAATGGAACAGCTCTGAAAATAGGCATATTCCTCAGAACTACTACACATGGGTGTTTTGCTTAGATGAATACATGATAAGCTCCATATCTTATCTTCCTTCACTGATTCTTTCAGGCCCTTCCATGCTAAACAGCTGTCAATAGTAGGTGTGGTGGGGGGGGAAGCTTTGTAAGAATACAATCTTCTTCATCACACTTACATGCATTTGATCCACACAACCCTTTGAAGTGGGTGTTATTATTGGAAGTTATTATTGTCTTCATTTTATGGATGAGAAACATGAGGAAGGCAGAGGTGAAGTGACTTGGCCAGGATCACATAAATAGAACATTTCTGAAATGGGATTTGAACTCACATCATGTGGACCCCAACCTGATTCTTCTCTACAAATTCCTTCACCCATCTTACTAAACATCATGACTATATTCTCTCTATTGCTCTAATACCTTTATGAGGAGAAATAACAAAGACAAAGAGATTATTAGTAAAAGGAACAAATGTCTTTTTAAATTTTCATTCAAGTATTTGTGAAACAAATATACACAACCATGAAAAATTAGTTCCAGCTAAAAAATTCATAATGAAATGTATTATCCAATTGATTGATTATCTCCCCAAGAGAACACATAGGTACTAAAATTGTCTTTAAATTAAAAGAATCTATTGCTTCTTATAATAAATTTACTCTTCTTTAGTGAGGGGAAAGGAGTTTCTTACACAGCAGAATATTGATTTCACATAGGTTGATATCACTATTGAAAACCCATTTTACATATTAAGTGGATACTATTTACTGCTTCAGGTAAAATCATAGGTATGTGGTAGAAATCATATAGACCACGGTGCTATCTTGAATATATGCCATCTTCATAAATCTTCCATTACCAGTGAGATTGAGGACTGAGATAGCCAGTAATAAATCATATGAGGATACATTTGTTAAGCATTTTCAAAGTGTTAGGTGCTTTACTAATCACTGGAGAAATAAATGCAAAAATGAGATAGTTTCTGGTTTAGGAAGCTTACATCTTATTGGAAAGAAACTCCATGTTCACAGATATTTTAAATTAGTTAGGTGGAGCAGTGGATATAGCACTAGATCTGGAACTGGGAAGATCTAAGTTCAAATAATAGCTGTGTAATCTTGGGCAAATCACTTCAATCTGTTTCCTCAGTTTCCTTATCTGTAAAATTAGCAGGAGAAGGAAATGGCAAACCTCTAGTATCTCTACCAAGAAAATTTTAGATGGGGTCCAGAGTCAGTCATGACTGAACGACAATCTTTTGTGGGGAGCTGAATGACAATCTTTTGTGGGGAGCTATCCTTTTCACTTTATAATATATTGAATTTGCAATGAGACAAGTCTCCTTCATTTGTTTCACAATTTCTAGACTTAAAAAATTATTTTGCAAGGTTGAGGGACTTGACTAAGGAAGGTCATCTAGTCAGAATGTGGCCAAATTAGGACTTGACTCTGAAATTGGTTCTACATATTCACTATATTGCCTCTCAAATATGAGATTGGTAAATATAAATACTAGCAGCAAAGTGACTAACCCTGAGAAGGAATTCAAGATGGTAGCCTTTGGCCTTGTCAGGAGTGCCTGGTTTTTGTTGTCAACATTATTTTTTATTTACCTGTTCTTTTTATTCACCCATTCCCCAATATTGTTCCTAGAGTTATCTCAGCATACAAAGTGACATCAATTATAGACCATTATATCTTGATATTTTAGAAACATTTCAATTGAAAATCAAGCTGTTGACTTTTTAATTTTACCTCAACTTTAATATTTCAACATTTGATATAGGCTATAACTTAGTGACTAGATCACTAGACTTGCCACAAAGAAAGGCCTGGCTTCTAGAGCTATCCAGGAAATTTCCTAGCTATGTGATCTTGCATAGATTTTCTGTACCTCAGTTTCCTCATTTATAAAATGATAAAAAGTTATAGCACTTCTGCATGATATTATGAGAATCAAATAAGGCAATGGACATAAAGTGCCTTGCAAGTTTTAAAGCACTACAAAATGTCAGCAATCATTTCATCATTTCAATGAAAGTATTCCCTCTCCCAAAGTATATTAGAACCCTTTCATGACTTAGAAGGTTTTTGAATTGCTTGGAACAAAAAATTCATTAGTGATGAGTTCATGAAAATAATTAGGCTGGGTCTTAGAATACAATAAACAATATATTATTGGGTCCATGTTCAAATCTTCCTTTCTTGGGAAGACCGACCTCCTATAAGTTGCATTCTTTTAATGTAGCCTCCACAAACACTAAGGCATCATAGTAGGACTCATGAATTGGTAATCTGTTCTTAGAGGATTTCATAGCATCCAATATTTGTTTTATTCTTTCTCTTGATTTTATTTTCTTCTGTTTGGCTGGTTTGACATACTTTGATGTATTACTCTTCTAATTTTCCACTTATAGGGGGGAAAATGATCTAGGATCTTTGTCCTAGCACAAAGTATTCAGGTATGATGCAACCACACCACCAACTTGGACAAAAATCTTGTTACTTTCCCTCCAATTCTCCCTTTCCAAGGCTCCTTTCATAGGACTGCACTGGCCCCCAAATTCCTGACTCCTGAATGAGTATAATAGATACACAATTAATGTCTACATATTGCTCTTATTTGCATCCATTCATAATGCTTTTGATAGATGCTTGTTAGCTTGGTTATATAGCATAAGGTATAGTAGAAGTCTATATCTTAGTAGAATGTAAGATTCCTAAGGACTAGGACTGTTTATGTTATTATATTTCCAGTTCCTGGCACATAATAGATATTTCATAAATGCTTATTGATTTGGTTGATCTGCAAACAAAAGGACCTAATAATACCTGATATCTAAGGTTTTCATCTATTCACACCACAGACCCCTTTGTTCTTTTCCACAGCTATTTCCATGTCTTGTTAGCTCCAAAAATATCCATAATCCACATGAGCATCATAAGTCAGTCAATAAACATTTATTTAGCATCTATCTTCATGTAAGAGCAGGACAACCATAGTAACTTTAATACTTCATTATATCGCAGAAGTAATGATGGGTTTTAATGGATAAAGCACTGGAGTATAAGCTCTTAACAAGCCCTCCCAAACTGAGAAGGCCCTGGGGACATACAAGTTAATCATGGATATCTCCCATGATATCTAGGGGCAAGACTAGCTCTGTGCTTCTCTACTCTTAACCTAGGTTTGCTGGCAACTTACAAATTTCTCTTGGTTTTAAATCTGAATTTTGACTGTTCTCAGAATTTTAAAAAAACCATATCGGGGAGGCACAAAAAAGGAAGCAGTCTAGGTAAAGTGTTATGTCTGAACATCATGTTTATACCAACCACATAAATTTAATGAGTATAATGAGTGAGTCACTCTAACTTCATCAGCACACAGGGAAAGTTTCACCGTAATTCAGTAATCCTCCATTTGCATCTATCTTGGCATCCTATGAAAGAGGACCTGAAACAAAGTAAAACCGCATTAAAGCAATGTGGTTTATTCAAAATAAAGACTAAATTGAACTGACTGATATGCCCCAGTTGATGACCTTTTGTTCTTTAACACAATTACTATTTAATTCCAGTTTGAGAGTTCCATTTTCCTGGTCCAAAAATTTCAAATACATGGAGTTTTTACTGAGTCTTTTTTTTTTGAGGGCTTAAATCCTGATTTGTGATTTTTATTGATATATCTTCTCAAGTGAGGAAACTTTCTGTCCCAATGCCTACTGGGCACTGAGGTCACTTGGATTGTCCAATCTTATAGTTTATAGATATCAGAAAACAATCCTAAACCAGCTCATCCTGATTCCAAGAGCAGCTCTCAGGTTACTATGCCATGTCATCTCTGCCTTTATGTTAATAGCTATAATTTAGTTGATTAAGTTGGACAAGTCATATATCTGCATCTTTCTTCCCCTCTAATTTTAATTTGCATGCATTATGTTATTGAGAATATTCCACAATTGGAACCATCCAAAGGCTGCAGGGTTAATTGCCTTAAAAGATGACTCCTGTATCTAAGAAAGAACTTTCTAACTATTTGAATCAAAAGGCAGGGTTATGATTAACTGCTTTGGAAAATGAGTTCTTTTACCTTTGAGGTGTTCAAACAGTAGCTGGATGACCATTTAGCAAGGAAGCTGTATATATTCATGAACACATCATATTCCTGCTTATTGTCTATTTTGAACAATATAAAATATGGCCTTTTAAGGAGATTTTTTTTTGGGGGGGGGGCTGAGGCAACTGGGATTAAGTGACTTGCCCAGGGTCACACAGCTAGGAAGTATTAAGTGTCTTAGATCAGATTTGAACTCAAGTCCTCTTGACTTCAGGGCTGGTGCTCTGTCCACTGTGCCACCTAGCTGCCCCAGAAAGAGATATTATCCATGGTTTTCTACCAAGAATCAATGACCAAAACTAGAAAATATAGGGGAAGATTTAAAAACTTTAGGCCAATATACTTGCATAGAAAATAAAAATGGTAAGACCACAGTACCTCATATCTATTTTTAGGAAGTAGCTTTCCACTGAGGAAATAGAATAGAATGGCTGGCAAGGTAATTGGAGAAACATGGAAAGGAGAGGGAGAAAGAAGACTTGGAATGACTGTTGGACATTCATGACAAAAAGAGGAAAACAATCTTGTGCTCCATTGTCCATCGGAAAGAAGAGAGAAGCAATCGCAGTCTAAAATCCTAAGTACTCTAGCCACAAGAAGGAAAAAGAGCATGCAAGGTTAAGAAGAAATGTCTTCAGAAGACCTTTCTCTTAAAGTTCTTTCAGTCCTTTCTGTTCTGGTTAACTTGTATCTCTCACATTCAGTCTTTTCTCCTGAAAGAGGAAAGTCCTCATTAAACTCAAAGGGTCCAGTTTAAAAGTCTGTGGGTATCTCTTTCAAGAGATAAGTTTGCTTTGAATCAAGGGGATGCTATCGTATTAACATAGAGAAAGTTAGCCCTTCAATCCATTCACATGATTTACAGAATGGCCTTTGGACCTATTTGCTTTGACTGTAGCTGAATTTGGAAGAGTGAGTTATTACACCTCATTCTAAACAGCTAGAAGGTAATTTGGGTATCAGATGGTAGCTTATGATGTTTCCATGGATACCTGAGCAGGCAAGTTCCCAAAAGTCAGAGGAATTCATGTTTTAAGGAAGAGTTAGACAAGTTTAATCTTAAGGTTTTCCCATTCTGCAATTCTATAATTTTGGCCCCAAACCCTGGCTCTATGCTTTCCTTTTCTGAAACAAGATCTCATGCATTAGCAATGCTTTTCTATACTGCAGATTTTATGGGACAAATACTTTAGTAAGAGGTGTTCCTTCTCGAATTGTAACCTCAGAAGGATATTAAATTTCAGTTTTTTCTAGAATAGGGAATGTTTTATAGTTATAGGGATCATGGGATGAGAGATCTTGGGTTGGAAAGAAACAAAGATCATCTAATATAACCTTCTCATTTTATAAGTGGAGGAAACGGAGTTTAAGAGTTCATTGTGATTTTCCTCGGGCCCCTCAGGTGCTAAGTGACATCTGTTAGGAGGCCCCTTGTCAAATTTTGAATGGAAAGAAATCCTCTCATCTGGTCTTCACATTTTATTGGTGAGGATGCTATGACCTTGAAATGTTAAGAGACTTGTCCAAAGTCACCCAATTAGCTTGTGGCTAGAAACCACTTAGAACCACTAGAAACCCCAAATTCATTGATATTTTCCTCATTAGAACAAGGTCTCCTGTAGTCTCTAAGTGATACTATCCCTAGTGGAGTATTGTCCTTCATAAAATATACTTGGAGAAGAAAATGGGAGCCTTGTATGCAATCCATAAATTCTGCCTGTATTGGTGATATTTTGTTTTAAAGAATGGAAAATGAATGGCAAGGGAAAGAAATGGTCAGGCTTGCCAAATCTTTCTATAATTTACGATAATAAGATCATAAATTCAAAGGACCGTGAAGGGACCTTGGAGGCTATTCCAGCTTTTTCATCTTACTCATGAGGGTTTGGGACCCAGAGAGAATTTGACTTGCCTAAGATCACACCAGTCATCAGGATTCAGCATATACTTGTGCTCACACCAGGCCTTCGCTGCTTGCCCCAGATAGGCACACAGCCCACTCATTGGCTCTAGGAGGTATCCCCACAAGCAACTTAGCCAGCCAAAATATGGGGCACTCAAATTCCAACCTCTCTCTGCCAGACCAGCTTCATAGAGCACTTTCCTCAGGAAGCTATCAGGATACTGCCAAACCCTCTTGTGAGTTCATGTGGCCAATAGGGGGATCTAAACATCTTATACTTTCATTACTCAAGTTTCCTCTTGAGAGATGCTCTAATGAATGATTAGATGAATTAGAGATAGAAAGGCCCTAGCTTTGTTAAGTAGGTTCCTATATGTGCCAATGTAGATCTACTCTCAAATTAATTACTGCCAAATAAACTCCTACTCTGGAAGTCTCTTATCCTTTCCTTCCTCTATCTAACTTCACCCCTTTTCCCTGCTGTCTCTTTTCTTCCCCTTTCTTTCTCTTCCCTTTGCCTTCTTTTCCTTCCTCTTCCACTTCTTTTTTAATCTCTCCTCTCCTGAAAGGTATTTATGTTTTTATACTGGGGTCTTTAAAATTTTTTCCCTGTATTTTAAAAACTAAAGCACTCTGCATATTCTTTCCATTATAAGTTTTACAACGGGGGGGGGGGGAGAAATCTTGTCAGAAAGACTTCAAAGAGACTTCTAGCTTTGGCTAAGAATACAGGCTCTTGCCTTTCATTCTTGGGAAAACAAGTATTTAAGAATCTTTTAACTGCAGAGTGATGGCCAGTATTAAGTATTATTAACATTTTTTTTGAGTGAAAAGTTTTAGAGAAGTTGGTTTTCTCATTAGGGGTTGCTCATATTATAAAATATAAGCAATTGGACAAAATTGGCCATTGGGAACCATCAAGTCAACTAGGAAGGTAATGGTTTTCCATGCATCTGAGATTCCATATTTGGGTTTATTATTGTACAGTCTGTGCTATTGGTGCAGCCTCATTGGAAAAAGTCATGTTAAACATTTAAATCTCTTTGGATATTCTTCCTGGTTCACTCCAGCAAGAGAGGCAGAGTAATGTAGTGATAAGAGTGCTGGCTTTGAAGTCCAGTGAGTTTGAATCCTACCCCTGACCTTCACCTGTGAAACTACAGGCAAATCACCTCATTCCCCTCCAGGTAACACTCCTGACTCCTCCAGATTGTCTCAACAATGTTCCAGACACTTCTTCACCCAAAAGCTTACTTTATCCCAAGACTTCACACATTGGAAGCCCCTCCCTTCACCCTTCCTCTCTATCTTTCCTGTGATTGGCTGATTTCTCTTAAAACTTCTCTTTTGAGGAAGCACAGGCTAGCCATGTGGCTTTCTAATTCTACTGACTTTTTTTAATAATACCTTCATTCCACCACCATCACCCCTGCTACCAGCACCACCCAGTCCCCAGTTACTCAGTTCCTTTTATGTATTGAGAATTTAAACTCTTTGAAGGCAAGGGCCATCTATATTTCTGCTTGTATTTGCGTTCCAGTATGTTTGCCTGTAAAACTAAATGTGGGGTCAAGAAGAGTCTAACAAGAATGAGCAACAAGTTTTTATTTCAGAAGCTGAGCTCCAAGCATTCAACCAGTTCTTCACTTGTAAAATGAGAATAGTAACATCTCTAATACCCACTTCACAGGGCTGTTGTATGATATAAAATGCTTCTTGAGGACATAGTCCTACCTTTTGGCTAACTCAGTGTAATGGAAAAGATTCTGAATGGGGTGGAGTAGGGAGGGAGGGAGGAAGGGAGAGAAGGAGAGAGAGAGAGAGAGATTGAGAGAGAGAGAGAGAGAGAGAGAGAGAGAGAGAGAGAGAGAGAGAGAGAGAGGGGGGGGGGGGTATAGGGAGGGAGGAAGCAACACATGTAATTAAGCAAAACAAATTTCTTCATTGGGCATATGCAATAAATGTCTTATTTTGTGTTCAGGCTCATCCATTCCCTCTGTTTCAGGAGGCAGGCAGGATGCTTCATCAGAAGTCCTTTAGAGTTGTGGTTGGCCGTTTTCTCGGTCAGAGTTCTTAAGTACAGTATGTCCAAGATGTTTGTCTTTTACAGTGTAGAGAGAGTGCTGATTCGTAAGCCAACATTTCTCATTCAGTTTAGTCCAGGAAAATTTTATTAATCATCTACTCTGTGCTGGACATTTAAAGATTAAAAACTATTTAAAACTATCCCTTTATTTTAAACTAGTAAAAACTATCCCCAAGGTCTCTGCCGTTGGGGAGCTTCTAAGGATGGGTAGAAAAATAAGTAGAATACAAGGTAATTAATTAATATTCATTTATTATTTGTAAAATACTGATTACAAAGACAAAATTTATATATAACAATCCCTGCCTTCAAGGAGCATTCTATTGGAGAAAGACAACATTTACACATATAAGTATATATAGAATAAAGATACATATATAGATGTGCATATATTTATATGAAACAAAGACAAAATAAATGAAATCAGTCAACAAACTATAATTAATGTCAATAATAAAAAGACAATAAATTAATCACCAGCTTTGTGCCAGGCACAATGCTAAGCACTGAAGATGCAAAAAGAGGCAAAAGGATTTCTCCTCTCAAAGAGTTCATAATCTAATGAGAGACAACAAAAAGAAATAGATACACAATCAAGCTGAATACAGGATAAGAAGCAAATTATCACAATAAGAAAAGCATTAGAATTAAGAGATAACAAAGGTGAAGAAAATGTGATTTTAGCTGGGAATTAAAGAAAGACATGGGGAAAATAAGTAATATAAAGAGGGATGAAGATAAAGAGCATTCCAGGTATGGAGCACAATCAGAGAAAATGACTAGAGGTGTCATAAAAACTAACTTGTGTATAGTTATACTTTAGGGTTTTTACATCTCATTTAATATAAGGTAATTGAGTGAAAAACAAGGGTTCAAATACAACCATGTTTCAAATCTTAAGGAGTTCATTTCAGTTGAATGAGAATCATCTATAAAATGGGAGTGAGAATTGTTCACCCATAGAATTTTTCTGTAACAAACTGAGTTAACCTATCTTATAAGTTTGCAATCTATGAAATACCAGATAAAAGAAAAGGGCATGGTATCTGGCGCTTGATGAATGCTTAATATATGTTTATTGTCATATTATTATATGCTTATTATAATATATGTTTATTGCCTGAGTGATTGACATCTACATAAGGAAGGAAATGCAGGTGACTATTCACAAATCACAACCGAGAATCAGTACAGTGCCGTGAAAAAAATACAGCATCTGGGCTGGACCCATTCTGGGCTATACCCAACTAAAAACCCATTCTGGCCCTTGAGCT
Source organism: Sminthopsis crassicaudata (assembly GCF_048593235.1). Taxonomy (NCBI): domain Eukaryota; kingdom Metazoa; phylum Chordata; class Mammalia; order Dasyuromorphia; family Dasyuridae; genus Sminthopsis; species Sminthopsis crassicaudata. Next base: position 60,955,066 of record NC_133621.1, read on the forward strand.
GTACCCAATTAAAATTGTCAAGTCACTAATTCTTATAAAAATCTCATAGGATTGATGTAAGGATTCTAGGAACTTAGATTTAGAAATGAAGTAACTTCACGGTCCATCTAACTCTCACTTTTATAGACAAGGAAACTGAGACTTTGAGAGATTGTGTATCTGAGATTACACAAGTAGTTAATAATGCAGTTGAGATTTAAAGCTAGTCCTCTAACTTCAAATCTAGCACTTTTCCCCATTATATTCTGCAGCTTCTGTATGGAAAACACTCTGAAAAATATTGCTTACTCTTATTAATTTTAGTTTTCTTTACCCATAATCATTCCCCAGCCTCCCCTTTTGCTATCCAAACCAAATTCTGCCCATCTTTCAGGGCAGATTCTTCCTGTTGCATTTTATAGTCAATGATACACAGTTAACATTTAATTGTTCTTCAATTGTTTCTCATCTGTTTTTCCCAACATCCTCTTCTCACCCACACCATCAGCTCCTTTAGCAGGTAGGATTCATGACTTATATTTCTTTTGTGGTCCCACCTACCCCATTTAGTATCTGTTACATTCCTGGATACAGAATGGATGCAATAAATAACCAGTTAATTGATTATTTTCATATATAAAATATTAGCACATTTAACAATGGCAAGCATAAGAAAGCTGCCTTTTCTCTGAACCTCAAGGACATTTTGGCAGCAAATGGAGATGTGATTAGAGGACACTGAATTCTGTATGTGAGGAGATTTCTAACATATGACAATAAAAGGCAGTGAGTTTTCAGAGTGAAAGTTTCAGACATGGGAATTATAAAAGAGCTGATATTTTGAAGAGAATATGTATGAAAAAGAAAGAAGTTATTTTCTTTCTAGATCCTTTTTTTTAAACATATGTCTCTGCCTCAGGCATGGATCTGAACAGATATTTGATTTTGATTTATCTCTTCAAGGGTTAACTTTTTATTTTTTTTAGTTTTAGATTTTTTTTTTATTTTAGGTTCTTTAAAAGTTTTTTTTAAACAATAGGAAAGGAACATCCATAAGATTTGTCCTTTTTTGTCTGCAGTCAGTAAAAGACACCCACATGGCAAATATTGTAAATGCTTCCATTTTAAGAAAAGTTAGAATCATTTCTTGGCTGTTTAGCTTGTCCTAATGTATCTTTTTAGGGTCAGGGACAAATAAAAGATTTTCTCTTATGAAAGGCCTTTTTTTCTTAGTTTAATTTATTGCACCCCTTCAAAAACTATGTTGTTCATTGAAAAGAAGGTATAAAGCTATCTCAGACCACCAGTAAGATCTTCAAGGTTGCTTTTCCAGACAAAATAATATTCCTCTTCCAATACTGGGGCTAAGTTCATACAATCCAAATATAATTTAGAAAAAGGTACAATTTAGTCATAATCAGCTATTTGGTTCAAGCTGTAAACAATCATAGTCCAAGGACAAATGAATAATTGCATGGGTTATCTCAACTTTTGACCAGTCAAGAATTCTACCATCCTGGGTTGGGACATCAATTCAAGAAAATGTTTTCTAACCATCTGTGTGCACCATGAAAGACTATCTGGTGTAGTGGGTAGAGAACAGAGCTTGGAGTTGGGAAGTCCTGCATCCAGGAAGCCTCTGACATATAACAAGTGACCCTGGCCACATCAATTAACCTCACAATGCTTCAGACAATTCTCCAAGATTATAAATTATAGACAGTAAATTGAATGAGCAGAATCTTTTCATGCAAGTAGTTTCCTGTATAGATGCATTGAAGAGGGAGAAAGAAGTACCTGGCACTTTGTGAGGTGTTGAGAATATAAAAACAAGAATGAAACTATCTTTGCCCTCAAGATGCTTACATTCTATCTGAGAAATATAAAGTCTGCACTTTCCTAGTTGAGTTGAGTCATAGAAACAGTCAGTTGCTACCTAGCCTATTTTCCTTTAAGAAAAGAGGATTATGGGCCAGCCAGGTGGTGCAGTGGATAGAGCACCAGCCCTAGAAGTCATGAGGACCTGAGTTCAAATGTGGCCACAGACACTTAATACTTCCTAGTTGTGTGACCCTGGGCAAGTCACTTAACCCCAGTTGTCTCAGGAAAACGAAACAAAACAAAACAAAAAAACCAAGTGGGGGGAATATATTACTTTTCATCTTGGAACTCCTTGAAGAAAGGACTAGACGTACTCCTATGTAACCAATTCAATTCAGCTAAACAGACATGACAGACATGAAAATTTAGCAGAGCAATAAATATTGATATGCATAGTAACATTTATATTTTCATATATCTGTTTATTCTTTGGAATTTTTTCTTGTTTATTCTTTGGAATATTAATGATGATGAATTTGTGAACTGAACTTGTTTTGTGTGGAAAGCTTTAGGATTTGGGTTGGGCTTCCGAATGGGTCATCATAGGCCAAAGAATTTTGAATTTTTAAATAAGGGAGAGGAAATGTGTTTCTTTGGCACCTATATCATGCTAAGCTACTTAGACGGAGTCCCTGGGCACATTGGCCAAAACCCCTGTGGAGATTTTATAGGAGCACATGAATATGAGTCACATAAGATGAGAAGGTGTGAATGAAGGGGATGCAGTTTCTGTTGATGGAAGGAGTACCCACATCTGTGAAATCACAAATTCACTAAAGTATTCACTCAGCATCTAGTTCGTGGACTATTTAACTATATCCTAGCCAGTATTGCTTGCAAATTGCTCATTTGTCTTATCTTTTTGACTACTTTGGAAATTCCCTGAGGGTAGGGGTTAATGTGCTACATTTTTTCTATGTCCTATGTAGCTTTTTGTAGATACTGAGTACATTGAAATAGATTGAGTTCTATTGATCGGGCTCATGTGGGCAGCAATTTGATTGATCCTTCCCATTTCTACTCAATTCCTGTGCAATCGACATCATTAAAATTGAGAATCAGTTCCAATATGGCTGTATCTATTTGCAGAGACTCCCTGTTGATTGGCAAGGTAGATAAGAGAAAGAATAGAGATTTTTAAAAATCTTATGGGATTTCAGTCACCAAAACTAAATCTCTGCCTAACTGTGCCACTATTTCTCTTCTCTAATACTGCCTTACTGATTTTCAGAGTAATCTCAGTGAAAGACTTAGAAATAGAATGCTGCAGCTTAGCCATAGAAGCGTCTTCCATTCCCTGTTAAGGATATGTGTCTGTGCACATTTATGTCTACTGTTATAACACCTGTTAACAGTTGTTCAAGTCATAGGGAATGGAATTGCCATACATCTCTGCTGTAATATGTCTTAGCCTCGGGTCCTTGTTAGAAATGAAATTTGTGCGGTAGAGGTTCAGCAATAAAAATCCTAATGGTATACCCAGGGACAATATGTTTTTAAAAATAACTTTGATAGCAGTCACCTTGACCACACAAAGCCATTCAGATTTCTAAATTCAAAATTTTTGATGGACTTTTCTCCCCCCTCAACCACAGCCCCAACACTCTCCCCCAAAATTGATTTTCCAGATTGCCCAATCTTGATAGTATTGAAAACATTTACAAGCGTAATAATAGAATGCCATGCTTCCCTTTCCTTCTCTTTTTAATGTCTTTTGCAGACCAGAAGCCCAAAGCTTTCTCAAAGCCCTCAGCCGCCCAATTTGGGAGAACAGGCTGAGCATCTGTCAGAGGCATCTGCTGATTCTCTGGAAGCCATGTCAGAGGGAGAGTCACCAACTCCTTTTTCCAGGGGCAGCCGTACACGGGCAAGCCTTCCAGTGGTGAGGTCAACCAACCAGACAAAAGAGCGATCTCTGGGTAAGTGTCAGAAATGAGCTTGAATACCCTGTGCTGTTCTTTGCTTGTGTGTATTTTGTATTTTTGAGCAGTATGGCCTGTTTATTTAAGAAATCTTTGAAAAGACAAAGTTATTAAAAATGTTCAAATATATATCCATCTCAATGTTATTCAAAAATTGATCCTATTTTGTTGAAAATGTAAGCTATAGACAAAAGTATTATTTTTCCAATTTAATTTCCATTTGTTCAAGTTAAGCAGCCGAAGGCTGAAATTTCAAATCAAGGATGTACATCACATTCTTTTTTTTCTTCCTTGGTGTTATTTGCTGAATGTGGATCATCCAGAATTCTGGGGGTTTCAGGTTTCGGTGCATTGTTTGCTCACTTCCTCAGGACTGGACTGGACTAGTTACCCTGTCATTAGAATATGAAAATAATAGTAATAATCTATAATGATACAGTGTCTTAGGGTTTGCAAACTGTTTTCTGCTCAACCCTGAGAAACAGGGAGAATAGTATTACTTTCATTTGGAGATAAGGAAATTAAATCTCAGGAAGGTTTAATGAATTGAATATATTTATAGTTAGTAAGTATTCAAAGGTGAAGTTTGAACTCAGATCACTGCTTTCTCAAAGTCCTGTACTCTTAGCCTGGGCCATACCCATGTACCTATGCACTGATGAAGGGGTAATGTGAATTAGAATTTTCTTTATTTCTCTTCATTTTTTTCTTTCTCACTTTCTTCTTGCCCAGAGTCAAACAGCTAGTAAGTATTAAGTATCTTAGGTCATATTTGAACTCAGGAACTTCTTACTTCAGGACCTACTATCTATTGTGCCAGTTAGCTGCCCCATGAAATAGAATTCTCTAAAATGAATTACCATTCTTACTGTGTCTCTACTAAAATTCACAATCCATACTATAAGCTAAATTCTTATCATGAATACTGAGCCATCTTTTTTTAGAGTGGCCTATGACAGTAAAGTTATTGGCTAGATAGATGATGGGCAAGTTAAACTTTTGGGCAAATTAGACTTTTGAATTTCCATATGATGTTTATTTATAATGAACCATGAGGAATACATTATTTTCAGCCCCTTTAAAAGATAGCCATTTAAGAAACAGTTGAAACTATTAATCCATTCTTTGCCTATGGATTTTCTCTTTCCTGGACCATAGGGTTTGCAAGTAGGATGCTTCTTTGCCTTGTTTTTCTATAGAATTAATCTGCTTCATCAAGCATTACTTGAATTAACTGGATTGATTCTAATTATTCAGCCAATTTTTTCCTTCTCTTCTTTTTTTCATCCTTTTTCTATTTCCCACCATTTTTATTATGCTTTATTTTTCCTTCCTTTCCCTTTTCCTTCATTCCTTCCTTGTATTTGTTTTTATTCTCCTCTACTCTATATTTTATTCATTCTTGTTTTTGATTTTTTTCTTTTGTTTTTTTTCTCTCTTTTCCTTCCCTTCCCCCCCCTCTACCCCCTTCCTGAATAGGTATCATTTTTCTTTACCCTTTTTTCCTATGTTCCAGAGAAGCAATCTGCCTACATAGGATTACTTGACTAGAGATTATATTTTGCAGGAAGGTAGTATTTGATCTCAGAGAAAACATTTAAATAATCAGAAGGGATTGAACATCATTGATCTTAGTAGAGGATGGGTCAGTATTCTAAAGTATTAGAAATTCTTTGCTTAAGGGAGAAGTGATTTGATGACTATAGGAATGCATCTTGGTCCTGGGCAACCTTAGCATATAAATTGGCTATAATTATCATTCAATACCGAATGGTGTTGACTGTGCTAAAGAGCCGACATTATATGATTATTTTACAATATCAATAATACATATTCAATATTTGAGCTTCTGTCATTAAGTGTGTGGATACTCTCTGAACCAAAAGAAATCACAACCTCTCTGTAACCTAATAAATGGTTTTTGAAAGTTGTTGTTGCTACAAAATATATCACTCTGAAGCTAACCAGTCTCATCACTAGTTGATGATGAAGCTTCCTCTATTTCACTAGATTGGTGATGTAATTAATAACAGACAGTCAGAGCATCATTAAGTTCCTATCCAAAGGCTTTTTCCTCAATCAACCAACACTCTTTTACTAAGCATCTGCTATGTACTAGGGACCATAGTAAGTACTAGGGATATAAAGACAAACACTGAACCAGTCCCTGCTTTCTGGGAGCTCATATTATTTAGGGAAATAACATATGCACATGGAAGTAAATATAATGTAGGAAAAATAGATGCAAAGTCAGTTGGAGAAACAGAGACAGAATTAAGAAGAATTAGAATGAGTCTTCTATAATGGCTCTTGAGCTAAGTTTTGAAGGAAGCTAAGTATTCCAAGGGATGTAGGGGAGGAACGAATGCTTTCTACCAACAGGAGAGGCTGAAAACAGTGTTCTATATGAAGAATACCAATTAGATGAGTTTGGCTAGGACATAAAGCATAATGTCTGAAAGAAAAATAATAATATGTTGTGACTACCCCAGAGAAGCTATATTTTATTCTGGGAGTAATAAAGTACTGTTATAGTTTTTGAATGAGGAGAAGGATATGGTTAGACCCTTAGAAAGATCACTTTGGACATCTGTGCAGAGCACACAGTAGAACACAATAGAATGGAAGGTGACCAGAGGCAGAGAGATCAATTAAGAGGTTATTGCAGTTGTCTAGATGAGAGATGATAACATTCAGATTTAGAATAGTAGCTGTTCAAGTGGAGACTAGAAGTCAGAATCAAGAGATATTTGGGAGGATAAGTCAATAAATCTGACTTCAGAGAGTGAGAAAGAGTGAAGAGGCAGGGATGGCTCCTAAATTGGAATGATAGTGGCACCTGTAACCCAAACAGAGAAGTGAAGAAGACAAATTTATCTCAACTAAAAAACAGTGAGTTTGATTTTGAACATGTTGTGTTTGAGATGCCTATGGGATATCTGGTTGGAAATGTTCAATAGGCCATCAGCCCTATGAAACTGGAGCTCAGGAGAGAAGACTCTGGAGATTTATACACACAAAAAACACATATATACATATGCATGCATACATACATGTATGCACACATATGCAAAAGACTTTGAATTTATGCTGTGTGGAAAAATTCTTTTCTCTTGGGTCCATTATAGACTTTTAAAAAGCATTAAATAATATGGGATTAACATTAAAATGTAAATATAAATGTGTGAGTTATCTGCCTGGCAATCATACTTGTGTTAGAACTGATGAAATCATGGAGAGACAAAGGAATATATAGTCACAGAGAAATGCAATGGGTCCAGTTCAGATCCATGGACAACATTCACCTTTAGAGAGTGACATATGAATGAGATTGAGCAAAAGGGAGCAGAGAAGGAGTAGGCAGACAGGAGAGTTATGTCAAAAAACTTAGAGAAGCATGTTTTTCCCCCTTTTAGTCGATTTTTCTTGCACGACATGCAAATATATTTAAAAGGACTATTAATGCTTAACCTATATTAGCTTGCCATTTGGGAGGGAGTGGAGAGGTAAGGGAAGGAGGGAGGGAGGGAGGAAAATTTGGAACACAAAGTTTTATAAAAAGGAATGTTGAAAATTATCTTTACATGTATTTAGAAAAATAAAATGCCATTGAGAAAAAAGGAAAAAAGATCTAGAGAGAAAAGAATATTCAGAGAATTCTTCAGAGAAGAATCATATCTGGAAATATTCCACTGGACATGGTATTTAAGAGATCATGGTCAGCTTCTGAAGAGAGCATTTCCAGTTGAGTGTTAAGGTCAGGTGCCAGGCTGAAAAAATGAGTGAAGGAAAAGGAAGTTGAGATTGTGAGAGTAAATTGCTTTTTCTAAGAGTTGGCTAAAGGGAGGAATAATATAGGATAGCTTGAAGGGATGGTGGGATCAAGTGAAGGTTTTTTTGTTTAAAGATTGGAGAGATGTAAGCATCAGGAAAAGACCCATGAGAAACTGAAGCTTAGAAAGAGAAGGGAAAATATTATAAAACAATCTGCCAGAGTAGACATCATGGGATGGGATCAAGAATATAAGTAGAGGCCTTGGCAAAGAGAAAGTCTACCACTCTATCAAAGACTGGAGTAAGTGGGAAAATGGGGGATGGCATGAAGAGGATTAAGGAAAGGTTTTATGTACAATGTGGCACTTGAGCTCAGCTTTGAAGAAAGCTAAAGATACTATGAGACAGAGGTGAAGAAGAATAAGGGCATTCACAACATGGGAAATAACTAGTACACAGACATAGAGATAGGAGCCACCATGTTCTAAACAAGAAACAACAAATGGTTCAGTTAAAGTAAGTCTGGAAGATGACTTCAGGGCAGAACCAAAGTTGGTATGATATGTTGGGCAGAATCAGCTGGAGCTCCCACTCTAGGGAATAACCTAACAGAATCTCCCAAGCAAGGCATCAAAGGAAGATTTTGGTAAAGAAATTCCACTGTTTGACACTCACTCTTGATCAAGGTCAAAAATAATTTAATAATATTGACCCTTTTAGGGAAGATTTCTTTTTCTAATCACAAATTACATTCTAATCACAAGTTATGTGAATTGTTTGAAATTATTTTACTCACTGATCACTTAATGAAGCTGATTTGCAAATTATTGCAAACCATAACTATCTTTTTTCTATCGGTTTAAAATATATTGTTGAATTATGTCTTTTTTCATACAATTTATAGTTTAAATTTAACTTCGATTTTTTGAACGCATTGTATATGTTCACATAATGCATATATACAATGTATAATTGTGAACATTATTCAAAATAAATTTAACTTTTCTGAGTTTGATGCCAATATTATAATAAATATCCTATACTTTATGACACATTTAACTTTTCAAAGTACTTTTGCATCTTTCTCATGATAACCTTATGAAACTAGTAAAATAGGCATCATATACCTATTTTTAAAGATTTGAGAGATAAAATAGTGAGGTAACTAACCCAAAGTCACAAGAAGGAGAATTATAGAGGTGAAAGGGATTCTAGCTGCCATCTAGTTCTACTCTCAACCTCAAAAATATATCCTCACTACAATATGCACAAATGGCCCAGCCTATGCTGAAATACATCCATTGAGAAAGATCCACTTTTCCCCAAGGCAGTCTCTTCCATTTGGAGGTAGCTCTGGTTATTACAGTATCCTTCCATGTTCTCATTTCCCCCTGGCATTTTCTACTCTTTACTTTCTGTTCTGCCTTCAGGTTCCACACTATTATTGTGTTCTGCTTTATGTTTTCTCTTTCTCTTTCTGTTAATCCTGAACAGACTGGGGATTAAATCCTTTGATCCCAAGCCCTGACAGTCCCAGTGCCCTTCTATGAGACCAGAGAACCCATAATTCAGTAACATATTCTAGACTGAAAGCATTGATTGCTGCAGAAAGCAAGAGGGTAAAAGGAAATGGCAGAGCAACAGTTTTAAAAGATGTCCTCTATATAAGGAAGGAAGAAGGAAGAGAAAGAAGGAAGGAAGGAAAGAAAAAAGGAAGGAGGGAAGAAGGAAAGGAGTAAGAAAGGAAGGAAAGGAGAGAGGAAAGAAAGAAGGAAGGGAAAGAAAAAAGAAAATGAGAAAAAACATACCTTTCCTGCCACCGTGTTTGTGGAACATGAAATTTGTTTTATAGAGGATTCTTTGTGTCAAAGAGTGATGTTTTTTACCCTCTAAAATCAGCTGATATCACAAGGTTGATTGTAAGAAAAAAGCCATAGGAAAGAGACTCCATGAGGAGATGGCAGATCTTACAAAAGCACTTGCTGAACCTGGCCAATTTTTCTCACCGGAGTAGGTGAAATGTGAATAAGGGTTTGGCTCCACAATACCCACAGAAGCCTGGGTATAAGACCCAATCCTTGCCAGACTCATCCGATATTTATTTCTCCTTTGGTTGTCTGGAGTACTTTGTAACTCTGTGGGTTTTACATATTCCTGAAAATTAGTTACAAAGATTCCTCCAAAGGCCAGCAAGACATCATTTGATCAGTTCCATTGGCTGTTTTCTTCTGTCAATGAAGTCTCTTCCTCTGGTGGCTCTCTGTGACCCTGCGCTCTTTTCCATTTGTGAGTCTACATGGTGTTATTCCACCAAGCAGAATAGGAAATCAGAGTCATAGAAAGCCAATCCAAAATCTCACCTCTACAGACGTTTGCTTCAACTTGTTTGTAAGAGAATCTTTCTGACTGCAGCTGTATTTAACATGCAGAGACTCTTGCTCAGTGGGAATAAGAGTGCTATCCAGAAAGCCTCCAGGGCACAGGAACAGCTCAATTTCAGTGTGGTTCAGTGACCCCCTTTCCCCCCAAAATGTAAACATGATTTGATTGTGCATTAGAGACTACAGAAAAGAGTTTTACAGAGCTTTAACCTCCTAGAAACCTACTGGTGGTTCAGTTTGGAAGTTCAGAATGCCTTTTGTAATCTGTAATAATTTGATCCTTATCCAAAGAATCTTAGTGATGCACCCACCTAATCCAGGCACCCCAGTGGAGAACGACAGACACCATCCCTTCTATTTGATACACACGGATAATGGTCCAATAATGAAGTGGAGAAGGGAGAAGCTGAGGATGCTATTGCTGTGTTTGTCTCTCCGACACTTCTAGCTAAGAGCCTGAACTGGGGCTGAGGATAGGAAGGAGGTAACCAGGAGAATGCTTGGAATGTTATAGCATGGGTAAGGGCAATTCCCCTTCTTTTCCGGAGCCCCTTAAAACTTACCATAGTTTATACCCAGACACCAAACCAAGATTCCTCATGCTGGAAAGAGAATTTATTTCCATGGCAAAATGGGGAAAATGGCTAACATTATTATAAAACTTTGAAGAGTACAATGGGATTTATTTTCATTATCTTATTTAGTTTTTGCAACAACTCTGTGTGGTGAGTATTCTATTCCATTTCACAGAGGCTCAAAAAATTCAAATGACTTAGAGCAGCAAGATCCTGACTTAAAATTCATGCCTTTTTCCATCACATCAAGCTATCTCTTTTACATCAACAATATTACTATTATTATCGAATGCCCAGAATTTAATAGTGTCTTTTTTTTAAGTAAATTTGATTTGATTTTTCAAGTATGTGTTTTTCCTTATTCTCACCCCTCCCCACTTCCCACACAAATACATATGCCAACTTGAGGAAGGAAAAGCAAAACCTTTCCACCCTTAAGCAAACAAAACAAATTTCCATATTGACTGTGTCCAAAAATTTATGTCTCATTCTTTATGTTAGCCCATCATCTCTTTAAAGGGTAGCTAACATTCTTCATCGTTGATATTCTAGAATCTTAGTTGGCCATTGACTTGATTTAAAGTGTTTAAGTCTTTCAGAATTTTTCATTTTTACAATGTTATAGCATAATTTAATTTCCTATTCCAGCTCACTTTGCACTATACCATTTTATTTATAAGCCTTTTCAGGTTTTTCTGAAACACTTTTCTTCATCATTTCTTGTGTCACAATTTGTTATTGTTAAGTTGTTAAAGTCACGTCCAACTCTCCAAAACTCTATTAGACTTTTTTTTTTAGCAAAACTTTGCCATTTCCTTCTCTAGGTCATTTTACAGATGAGAAACTGAGGCAAAAAGTTAAGTGACTTGCCCAGGATCACACAGAGCTAGTAAATGCCTGAAATCTGATTTGAATTTAAGGAAGATGAGTCTTCTATGTTCCAGGCCCATCATTCTATACACTGTGCCACTTTCTACCTTCTTCCATCCTTTTCTTCCCAATGACCATAGAAATTGCTTTATTACAAGTCTGCAAATCAGTAAAGCAAGAGTTGTACCACTTCCTCCCATAAACTCAGCATTTGTCATTTCCTTTTTTGTTCAAATTTGTCTGTTTGATAAGTATGAATAAGAACTTACATGACTGCTGTGCATATGATGAATACTTGTTGGATTGACTTGAAAATGGATGTCACACTAAGCCACCAAGAAAGAGTCTTGGAGTTTTAGAAGTGTGAAAAGCAAGAGAAAGGATGCATGGAAAGGAAGTGTTATGTTAAATTTTAGTGATCCACCATCTCCTAAGTCATGTAAATTAATGATGATAATAATAGCTAGCATTTACATGGTGCTTTAAAAACTGCAAAGTGCTTTACAAATAACTCACTTGATCTTCACAACTCTCTAAGTGCTGTTATTTCCATTTAAAAGATGAGTAAATTGAAATAGGCATGGACCAAATGACTTGCCCAGAATCATTCAGCTAGTTAAATATCTAAGGGAAATCGAGTCTCCTTGACTCTGGGGCCTGTACTCTATATGTAGCACCTCCTAGTTGGCATGTCTTAAACATTTCTGGGTCTTTTTCCCATCAGATAAGTTAAATTTTCCTTGGTACGATTTATACCAATTCTTCTTCACTTCATCTTTAGGATTATTTAGGAACACAGTGAAAAAGAAATTAGAAACATTTTATTTCTAGTAAAATTTAAGTTTATAATCTCAGTGAAAAAAGCAGTCATCAAAACTGTAAGAATAGAGTAGTTGATTAATGGAATAGGTTAGGTTCACAGGACAAAATAGCCAATGACTATAGTGATCTAGTGTTTGACAAACCCAAAGATCCCAGGTTTTGGGATAAGAACTCACTATTCAACAAAAACTGCTGGGAAAATTGGAAACTAGTATGGCAGAAACTAGGCATTGACCCGCACCTATCACTGTAACAAGATAACTTTGAAATGGGTTCACAATTTAGACATAAAGAGTGATATTATAAGCAAATTAGAATAACAAAAGATAGTTTACCTGTCAGATCTGTGGAGAAGGAATAAATTTGTGGCCAAAGAAGAACTTAAGTTCCTTACTGAACACAAAGTAGATAATTTTGATTATATTAAGTTAAAAAGTTTTTGTACAAACAAAACTAATGCAGACAAGATTAGAAAACAAAGCAAAAACTGGGAAAATATTTTTCTATTCAAAGGTTCTGATAAAGCCCTCATTTCTAAAATATATAAAGAATTGACTCAAATTTATAAGAATTCAAGCCATTCTCCAATTGATAAATGGTCAAAAGATATGAACAATTTTCTAATCATATGAAAAGGTGCTCTAAATCACTATTGATCAGAGAAATGCAAATTAAGACAACTGTGAGGTACCACTACACACTTCTCACATTGGCTAAGATGACAGGAAAAGATAATTACAAGTGCTGGAGAGGATATAGGAAAACTGGGGCACCAATACATTGTTGGTGGAATTGTGAAAAGATCCAACCATTCTGGAGAACAATTTGAAGCTATACCCAAGGGGCTATCAAACTGTGCATATCCTTTGATCCAGCAGTGTTTCTATTAGGCATATATTCCAAAGAGATCTCAAAGGAAGGAAAGGGACCCATATGTGCAAAAATGTTTGTAACAGTCCTTTTTGTAGTGTCAAGAAACTGGAAACTGAGTGGATGCCCTTCAGTTGGAGAATGGCTGAATAAATTGTGGAATATAAATGTTATGGAATATTATTGTTCTGTAAGAAATGACCAGCAGGATGATTTCAGAGAGGCCTAGAGAGACTTATATGAGCTGAAGCTAAATGAAATGAGCAAAACCAAGAAATCATTGTATACAGCAACAAGACTATATGACGATCAATTTTGATGGACATGGCTCTTTTCAACAATGAGATGATTCTGGTCAGTTCCAATGATCTTGTGCTGCAGAGAGCCATCTACACCCAGAGAGAGAGAGGCCTGTGGAAACTGAATGTGTACCACCCCATTAGCATTTTCACTCTTTTTGTTGTGATTTTTTGCATTCTTGATTCTTGCATTTTATTTTCTTTCTATTTTTTCCTTTTTGATCTGATTTTTCTTGTGCAGCAAGATAATTGTATAAATATTATGCATATATTGGATTTAACATAATTTTTACTGTGTTTAACATATATTAGATTACTTGCCATCTAGAGGAGGGGTTGGGGGGAAGGGTCAATGTTGAAAAATTATCCATGCATATGTTTTGCAAATTAAAAGTTTTAATAAAATGAATGATCTGGTAAGTCAAAAGGATCTGAATTTTCTGTTCTGTGAGGAACTGATTCCCAGATACCTTCAGAAAGAAAGGACATAAAGAATGGACTAAATAGCATAGATGGGATGCTTTTGCTGTCATCCTAGAAGGCATGGCATTTGATCTGTATGAAGTTGGCTCTTGCCAGTGATCTTGAGAAAGAATCTCATCCTTTATTTCTCTCTGAAGCTGCCCCAGGGTCAGCTTTTAGCAGAACTGGCTATGGCACCTGGTCTGGTTCTTCTGAACTGGCCTTAATACTATGGAGTGGACTATTAACTGGGAAGAGAAAGAAATGCCTCTAGGGGGCAGAGTAGGATAGTTCTTGGTTATCTGATTCACTTGGGTAGCTATTTACTGTATTCCAAGATGCTGGAGGGCCACCTGTTCAACGTAGCTCCCAGATATTGGACAGTGGTGATGACAGGTTAAAAGTGACAGCTGTGGTCTTGATAATAGCTCCTGAATTCTTTTTGCTCCATGGTATAATTGATAGAACTAGTAACTTACAGTCACACAGAAACTTGAGTTCAAATCCAATTTTGTGATCATAAACAAAACCCTTTCTCTTTATTAGCTTTTTCTCATTTGTAAAAACCAAGATTTTGTTGAGTGGCTTCAGTCATGTCTGACCCTTTGTGACCCCATCTGGGGGTTTTCTTGGCAAAGATACTAGAATGGTTTGGCATTTCCTTCTCTTGCTCATTTTATATGGGAGGAACTGAGGCAAACAGATATATAACTTACACACATTGTAGTGTCCGAGGCTATATTTGAACTCAACAAGATGAGCCTTTCTGAGTCCAAACCCAGTGCTCTAGCCACTTAGGTATCTCCACCCTCAAAAAAATTCTCAAGGTAGTAATGATCATAATAATGAGGTAGGTATTCTTCTTCTTAAAGAAATATGAAATATCTAGGTAGATGATGACCTGGAGAAGGGGTGGGTAGTTGGAAAGGGTAAGAAGCAGACAATAGAATCTATTGACTATTCTAGTCACCTGAGTGACTTTCCCCTAGAGGGCCTGGAGTGTAGAGAAATCTAGGCAGGTATAGTTTGTCAATGCCCTAATGCCTTTTAGTTAGGTCTTTGTTGGTTATAACAAATGTTAGATGGTATCACAAAGATAGGGTCCTTTCAGAAAGGATCTGATTGGGGATTCCTCTCATACCAGGGCTATGGTACTACTTGGTCAGGAAATTAATAGTATCTTAAAAAAACACTTTTTTTTATAAGTCTCATCATTTAGGATCCCATGATTGTTAACTTTATTATTGTCATCATCACAGTGATCACTTCTGTAACACTAAATAAAGTTTACAAAGCACTTTTAACAGGCAATACTTCATTAGTTCCTAATAATAACTGTCTGCTTCTTACCCTTTCAAACTACCCACCCCTTCTCCAGGTCGTCATCTACATGGATATTTCATATTTTTTAAGATCCTGAGATCAAAATAAGGAAAAAGGTACAAGGAGAAAAGGGAACCTAAAAGACCCCTAAGCTTAAGTATGTCTTTCTGGGATGCTTCTGTTCTGCCTTGAAGTCATTCTCCCTATAATTCCTCTTCTACCTATGCCTTATGCACAGTGGATTACGGGTCACCCTTATGGAATGTGAAATGAGATTTTTTTTTTTTTGTACTGCAGATGGAGTTGCATAACTGAAGTGGGGGGGGCTTAGATTTTTCAGCACCATTTCAGCAAAAAAAAAAAAAAAAAAAAAAAAAAAAAAATCTTCCTTTGGAGAAGCGTGAAATATCCCCTTCCCTCTCAAGCGCAATCTTGATGCCAAATTTTAATGCCTGGAATGGTGGGGTAGCACGGCCAAAATTGGCTCCCTCATCCCACCAACTGCTATGTTCAGGCTTTATTAAGGCAACTAGGAAGGAAAGGGAGAGAGAGAGAAAAGGAATCCTCCAATTCTACAATGGTAGTCCATTTACTCCAATGGGAACCTTTCAGTATCCTGTGTAGTGAAGCCGTTAAAATTCAGTGAGATCTCACCAACTTGGCTCCTGTGCAGAGTGCCTTGACTAAGGCAAAGGAAAGAGACACCAAGAAAAAATTATCTCAACTGCTTGCAAAGGGAAAGAATTCTGTTTATCATTTAATTTTTTTTGTCTTTGCTCCTGGTACCCTCCTAAAAACCTATTGACTGTAACTGGCTACCTTTGGAAAAGTATGATTCATTGCACACCCATAAATCTATCATTTAAAGGTCTGTGGCCAAGTTAATTAGTTCTAAAAATAATTCTCCCTTAAAATCTAATTTTTTATGTTCATCTGATTTTTGCCAGGATTCCCACCTATTCCTTGGCATGGTCCTGTTTAAACTAATATGTGCAGGGGTGGAAATAAAAATGTCAAACTCAGCACCTGACCTTGGAGTCCACACCCAGAAGGAATGTTTCCTTTGCCTCCTCATTCTGGCAGAGGATGCAAGAGGCTGGGAGCCGACATCAGAATCCAGCCTTGGCCAAATCCTTGGTGGAAAAAACAATCACATTGGGGCCCCAGAAAGGTAAAAAGTTCTGTAAGGTGATAATTCAGAATTTCTTTCCAGGCTGCAGGGAGGTAAAGGTCACCTTTAGTCCATCTTCCTTACTAGATTCCCCACCAGTTAGCTGAAAAATGCTTTTTTTGGCCTTCCATTTTCCGGTTTTAAGGCGAAACTTTATGGAGGGCTTAAGGATATACAATAGCATTC
This sequence comes from Sminthopsis crassicaudata, assembly GCF_048593235.1. Taxonomy (NCBI): domain Eukaryota; kingdom Metazoa; phylum Chordata; class Mammalia; order Dasyuromorphia; family Dasyuridae; genus Sminthopsis; species Sminthopsis crassicaudata. The sequence continues at coordinate 60,971,581 of NC_133621.1, forward strand.
TACTCACAACAACTCTGTAAAGCAGGTAGTTTAGTCCCTATTATTCCTATTTTCCATTAAGAAATAGAGACACTGAGCAAAATATCACTGAGTGATTTAGATTGCAGACTTAAAGGGATGCATAGGCTAAGAAGAACAAGAAGAATTCTGGGAATGCTGTGTGGTTTGATGTGATGTTAACAAAGTTGTTTTCTGGTCCACCACCTCCCAAACCGGTCTTTTCTCCTCTTCCACCTCAATTCTCTAACAGAGCAGGTACACCAAATTGTTCAGCTACTAAGTGTGAGGACCCAGTTGAAACCCATAGCTTCTGAATCCAGGGCTCCTTTGCTCTCTCCAGAATGCAAAGCCTCAGTAGATCAGGAAGATCAATTCAAAAAATATCCATTAGGTACCCATTATGTTGGGGTGCTAAAATAAATTAGCCATAAACCTGACCTATGTTACAGAAGACAAGATAATACTGAGATAAAAGTTATCATAATACAAAAAAGAATGCTATTCACTAAGCCCCTAGGAAAGATCTGAGGAGGGAAAGAGGGTACTTCCTGCTGGCTGGATCAAAGAAGGCTTCCTGAAGGACACAGTACCTTAACACAGCATTTCGCACAGTGCCTGATGCATAGTAGGTATTTCATAGAAGTTGATTGGTCCCTCAGCTGGGTTTTGAAGGATAGAAATAATTCAAGAGATAGAGGCTAGGGGGGCCCAGAGCTGTGTATTTCAGACCTGGGGAATGGCATAAATATTGAGGCAGAAAAAGTCAGGGAGCAAGGTATTACCCAGTCCTTTCTCCTCCTAAGTTTCTCCATGGAATACTTGCAGAAGCATGTGTTCTGCTGGGGAGGCCTTCAAGGTTGGGCATTAAATATTATGTCCTAGGGTGCTTTTTAAGGATTATTAGGGAGGACTTGACCTTCCACATGTTCTTTGGTGCTTCTGTCAAAGGTGGGATGCTGGTATGTAAGCCAGAGATTTTATTCATTGTGTCATAGATTTGTATAATGGACAATCATGAAGAAATCTCCCCTTGACACATCTTGGGTGGGTGGCTCTGACCAAGTCACTTAATCTCTGTGCCATAAATTCTAAATTCTCTGTGCCCTAGGCAAGGCAAGCACTTATTAATCCCTTACCATATGCCAAACAATAAACTCTAGGGGGGCAATGAAAGGCAAAAACAAGAGACAACGTGCAAAGTACCATATACAAACCAGATAAATAGAGGATAAATTAGAGATGCTCAAGAGAGGGCTAGCATTAACCAGTATTGAGAAGGCTCCAACTTTAGTTGAGATTTGGAGGAGCTGGGGAAACGAGCTGGAGGTGGAGACAAGGAAAAATGGTGAGCCATTCCAGACTTGGGGGTCAGTCTGGTAATGGCCTGCCCTGGTAGAGGGCATTTCTTCATCTGTAATGCATTCACAAGTCCAGGTCCAATCCTTAAGTTACTCCTAACTTGAAATAACCTCTCAGGGACCTCAGGATTTGGCTCTGTCCTCTACCTGCCATCTTCAGACTCCCTTATGGTGAAACAATGAAGAGTCGGGCTTGTGCTATTTATTTTATATTTGTTATGCTTCCCCAAGAGCACAAGGTCTGCACCCCAACTGATGCCCATTATTTGTTGTTGTTTTTTTTCCCTGTAAAAATACAGCCTTCTATTAAGCAAAACAACATTAAGGGGGCAGTTAGCTCTATGGGCATAATGCCATGGTTGTGATAAATGGAGGCTTTGGAGGCACCAGTAGGGTTTGGAACTGTAGTCCCTGCCTCTTGGTACTGTTGTAAGGATCAAATGAGATCATCTATATGAAGCCTTTTGTAAATTGTAGAGCGCTTTCTCCCTGCCAGCTATTGTGAGGTGACCCTGCTGTATCCAGGATGAGAAAGCCGACTCATCTGGGCTCTTCCTGCAATACTAACTGCTAAGCACACTGCTTTCCATTTTCTTTTTTTCTAGGCAAGTTAGTTATTCTCTTTCCCCATGTATCTTGGACATCAGAACTCGGCCTGTGGGATTTGTTCTGGGTTTTAAATTGCTTTCATCTTGCTCTCCCTTGCCCTTGCACAATGCTGCTGTTTGGTTTTTCAGAATTGTAGGGGAAGCTTAAATTGAAGCAGCGATGATTAAAGTCTTTCCATTCTCGGCTGGCAACTCTCAGAACCCACCCCCAAATTTGATAAATAAAACACAGGATGCCTGGGGTCTCATGGACTTAACTTGATCCCTTTAGGATCAGGAAAAAAAAATAACTACTGCATTTATAAAAATCCATCTTGAATCCTAGCAAATCTTTAAAAACAAGCTGCCACCAACTTTTTTTTTTAATTTTTGGAGTGTTAATTGGCCCTCAGATATCAGTACCTAAATGTCTCCCTGTTCCATTGCAGGCTAGACATGACAAAACATACTCCTACTTTCCATTTCTTCCCCTTCCCATTTCTCAAATCATCTACCACTCATTAGTGATCCATCCATTTATTTAGCTCACTGCCTGGCACTGGTGTCCATACCATGAAGATGCAAATGAATAATGTGGTTCTTCTCTTTAAGGGGCTTTCATTCTCATTGGAGATGAAAGATATAGAGAAACTAGAAAATATAAGTGAGTGAAATGGAATCCAAGGCAAATTTGTAGTACATGTAAACAAAGAAGTAGGATGAGATTAGTTGGGTCAGGAAAGGCTTCTGGGACATGGATATTTATCCAGCTTGTCAAGGTTTTGATGGATGGAAATTATCATTGTAAATAGCATTTCTTCTCCTACACTTTCTTTTAAAATATGTTATTGATGCCTTTTCAAAAAAAATATTATTTCCAGGAGCAACCTTACAAGAGAACCCTCCCTTTTTACAAAGTTCATTTAAAACAAAACAAAATTTCATTTATCTCCTCTATTTCACCATTTCTATACTGAGAGGAGAGAGCTATTGGATCCTCAGTTCTCTGGGGTCAGGGGTGATTATGGCATTAATCTGAATTCTGATTTACTCTTGATTCTGCTCTACTTTCCAAGCATTCAAGTATTTGTATTTTATTCTGTATTTCCCCTCACCCTCTCCCCCCATTCCTTTCTTTCTTCAGCTTTCTCTTCCTTTCTTTTCCCTTTTTGTCTTTTTATTTGACCCTCTTCCTTCCTTTCTTTATCTCTCTTGCTTCTCTCTGCCTCTTCCATTGCTTCTTCTTTTTCCTCATTATTTTTTTTCATTTTTTCCTTTCCTTTTGTCGTCATCTCTTTTTTCCTTCCCCTCTTCTTCACTTCTTTCCTTATTCAGGATGCTCAAGCTAATAAGAAAGAGAGTACAAAATTAGATAAGGGAGAGAGGAGAATTAGGGAAACCAAAATACATTTAGTTCTATTGGCGGACATAAGTGTAAAGGAGATGACAGATAAGATGAAACGGGTACAAATAGTCTAAAGCTTCTGAAATGAAGAGATATGGTATAAATTAACTTTGAGGACTACTGGAAGCAAGATTTTGAAAAAGAGATCATTAACTTTATACTATCTCCATAATGCATTTGCCTTGGGTCTTAGGGAATAGCTTGTTTTTTTAAAGGATTCAACAGAAAACGATAATGGTTTGCCATTCTTGGAAACTCCTGTCAAAAGTTCTGACATTGTAAAAATATCTTCATTCTTTCATGTGAAAGTCATCCTTTCTAGTTGAGCCATTTCATAGGGTGTCTTGACTGCTTATCAGTAAATAATCAGGGCCTCTGGTTCCAGTGGAAAATCACCCATAACATAGATTAGACATAAATTGTCATGCCTTTATGGGATCATCACATATGTAATGTCTCATATTTTAGCTTTATTCATTAAATATTCATTAAACATTCACAAACATAAATAGTATGTGAATGTTATGGAATGTTATTATTATGTAAAAAATGATGGGCAAACTGGTTTCAGAAAAGACTGTAAAGACTTACATAAACTGATGCTGAGTAAAGTGAGCAGAACCAGAAAAATAGTACACATGGCAACAGCAAGATTGTGTGATCCTCAATTCTGTTAGATTTAGTTCTTCCCAGCAATTCAGTGATGCAAGGCAATTAAACTTTGGATGCAAAATTCCATCCATATCCAGTGAGAGAACTCTGGAGACTAAATGCAGATCAAGGCATAGTATTTTCACTTTTATTTTCTTCTGTTTTTTTTTCTTTGTTATGATTTTCCCCTTTTGTTCCAATTTTTTTCTTGCGATATAACTCATGGAAATATGCAAAAAAATGAATGTACATGTATAACCTAAAAAATGAAATATGTAAAAAAGCAATAATAGTTATAACAGTGGATAACATTTATGTAGAATTTTACGTTATACAAAGCACTTTCCATATATTACCTTATTAATTTCTCATAGAGATCTTGTTGGTGAGATGTTGTAATTATCTCTATTCTATAGAAGAAGTGAGATTGAAAGTAAGTGATTTGTGTATAGTCATAAACTGATAAGTATCTGAGACAGGATTTTAATATCTTTCTAAACACAGGTCCAATATTCTATCCTCTGCCTGTCTTAGGATGTATGTGTGTGTGACTAATAATGCCAAGATAACTTCAATACCTTTAAGGAATTTACAATCTAGATGGACAATTAAGGCAGGATAAGATATCCATAATCTAAAATGATATTGTTGACTAGCAGAGAGGTACAACAAAGAGCTATCAGAAATAGAAGAAGGGAAGATTCTTCATTTTTCCCCTGAGGCAGTTGGGGTTAAGTGACTTGCCCAAGATCATGCATCTAGGAAGTGTTAATTGTCTGAGGCCAGATTTGAACTCAGGTCCTCCTGACTTCAGGGCTCGTGCTCTATCCACTGTACCATCTAGCTCCCCCAGATTATTCTTTTTTTAGCCTAAGAGACCCTGAAGGATTCAGGGAAGAAACTCTTCATGCCATCAGTCAGTCAACAAGCCTTTATTAAGTGCCTGCCATATTCTAGGTACCAATCACATTAGAATACCTAAATCATATTTTATAGGAATAATTTATAGTGGAAAAAAAAGCAGATGCTTACTTTATCTCTGAGCCATTCTAATTGAAAAGGCAAAAGATTTCTTACAAGCAAATGCATTTGATAGGTACATCAGAGCTAGTATTCAGAAAGTATACATTAAGCCAGGTATAGCTGGTGAAAATCAATCAAGAAGCCATGACACTGTAGAACAACTTCGTGGTTTTTTCAGAGTCCTCATTTATGCCCATGAAATTGCTCTGTTTTAGTTACGCTTACAGATTCTCTCCTAGCAGAAGCCAAGCAACCAAGTTTATCTTGGTTTAAGAAGAATAAGAGCATATTAACTATTCTTCTTGATGTCAAATAATGCTAGACCCTCAACCTCCCCCACCCCACCAAAAAAAACCACCAAAGCTTTTGATAATAATAATGAATAATAATAGTATACTTACATAACATTTTACTCCAGCAAATATGTGGTTATCTCCATTTTAGAGATGAGAACATTGAGGTTCAGCAAGGTACAGTTCTTTGTAGGTAGTAAGTGTCAGAGCTGGAACTGGGATCCAGGGTCTTTGAGTTGTGTTCTTTCAAACTTTCAATTTTACCCGCAGCTTAGAGAGTATAAGCTAAGGTCAAATAACCTCATAAATTCCTTATTGATTCCAATGTATTTTTATTTAATTTGCAGTGAACAAACAGTTCAGAGCCAGAGGCTGATTAGGCTATTTATTTCATTAGGTTAACTAATTTCTTTCTCTGATGCCTCAGACTGGCATGGAGACCACCCTGTATTCTTGAAGACTGTGCCGGTGGAGTACAAACCCAGGATGTAAAAAGTCTTGATATGAGCCTGTCCTCAGATTTTTATGGCTAGGGTTAGGCCAAGTTAGATTGTCTCAGACCAGCCAGAGAAGCTTAGAGAAGCTTATCCCAGAGGACTGACTACTAGGTAGTATATTTATTCTGCCACAACAAACAGTCAAATTAAATAAGGCTTGTAATCTGTTACCAGGAGAGAGAATTGTGCACATTGATAAAGTCCTTGATTTTTAGAGTACTATAGAGCTGATTCATCCATCTTTTGGTCTGTCAGTGTTACCTCATTAATTGAATATTCAGATCAGGATGTTGTTCAGAATATGAAATGCGATAGATTGAATTTTGTGAAAGCTGATAATATCTTTTGGGCACTCCACAGGACTTTTCATTTCATTAGAACATTGAAGATAGAATTGTTTAATTCCGTTTGCTCTTAAAATTAATCTTTTTAAAAGCCAAAGGGGACTTAGAGGGGAAAATGTGACTTATTGTTAATCTTTAAAGATAATTCTTTTATTCTGGCAGTATTGTTGGTAAATAAGAATTTGCAGATTTTTTTTTAAAATATAGACATCCAGAATGCACTCCCACATTCTCAAAATGAAGAGTTTTCCCTCATATCCAGTCAATAAATAGAACGAGTGGAAGAAAAAGGTAACAAGGCAGACACTAAGTTTACTATATCTTATTACACACACACACACCCCACACCACACCACACACGTGCATGAGCATGAAGTAAGTGAGTGTGTGTGTGTGTGTGTGTGTGTGTGTGTGTGTGTGTGTGTGTGTCTTTGAATCTTAGATTTAGATCTGGAAGGGATTTTAGTGGCCCCCTAGCCCAAGGGTTAGTGGCCAGTTCTAGGTCACCATTAGGATTTGAACCCAGATTCTAACTCTATACCCAACATTCTTTGTATTATAACCACACTGTCCCAGATATGAATCAGGTTGGTGCCAGTGTCAGTGGATTATAGAATATTTGGATGGGAGTATCTCACTCGATAGAGCACTGGGTTTGGAATTAGGAAAACTCACCTTGCTGAGCTCAAATCCAGCTCAGACACTTACTAGCAGTGTGACACCGGGCAAGTGACTTAATCCTGTTCTTCATCTTTAAGATGAGTTGGAGAACGATAAATCCCTTCCATATTTTTGCCATGAAAATCCCAAAATGGAGTAACAGAGAGCCAGGCAGAACCATAATGACTGAATAAAAGTATGAGAAGACTGGAAATATGGGATGGGGCTTGTTGCTAAAGAAAGGGCTTTAAAAGTGAAGCAGAGGATTTTGTCTCTGATTCTTGAGGTAATAGGGACTATGATAAATGGTATTCCTCTATAAGAAATGGTGAACACGAAGAATTCAGAACAGCATAAGATGATTTGGATAAACTGATACAGAGTGAAATAAGGAGAATCAGGAAAACAGCACTGCAATTATATTGATTATATAAATGAAAACTACCCTAAAAGACATTAGAAATCAGATTAAGTGCTATAACCAAACGATTCCAAAGGACAAGTGATGAAATACATTTCCCATCTCTCAATAGAGAGGTGGTACACAAAGGGCAGAATGCAGTTTCTTGTGAGCACTGTGTTGGTTGGTTTTTCTTAACTATTTTTCTTTGTTATAAAGGAGGGTTTCATGGTAGTGGCAGATAATGGTGATGAGTTGATGAGATATGGGAGTATTGAGAGTTTCTATATAAAGTGATTATCATGCAGAAAAAAAAATCAGTAAAGCATAAAAATAACATTAAAATACAAATATAATGAAACCAAAATGAATGTCATATTTAGTGGAAGTGGGGGCAGAATTCCAAATTCTATGGACTGGGTCTAAGAAATAATACTAACATTTTTTCCCCGGGCAGTGGAACCTTAGTATGGAGAATATATTTCAATGCTCTTATAGATTTACTCCAGCACACAGCAAGTTTGAAGAGTAAACTGATGCTGCCTAAAAATGTTCCAGTATAAACTGTACCCTAAAAAGAATCAAATGACTGACCTTCACAAGATATGACTACATGGTATTAGTTTAATGCAGGACCATTGGAAGGCAAAGTCTTCTACTTGCCATCTGATTATGATTGGAAAATGTTTCCTTTTCTCTGGTTTGGAACTATCAGTATAGGAGAAACTGTAGCTTTCAAATTAGTATTTTAGGCAGGTTTCAATCTCTCCCAAGATAATGTTAATTTATTTTAATATTAGTTCATGCCTTCAAGTTGTAAACTGATGAGATGTCATTAAATGATTCCTGACTATTCTTAGCTATAAGACATCTTAATTTTCCTAACTGTTCTGGGGGGAAAACACAGGGCATCTAAATACCAATTCTCTTCAAGTCAGGTTACCTGGGTTATACCATTATAATAACCAAGGGCAAAAGGCCCCAAAGTAAAATGGGGTGTTTGTAGGACATTAGAAGTTAGGGAAACATTCTATTACATTTTCTCCCCACCTCTAATATCCCTCCTATAGACGATTTTGCACTGGGGCCTCTGGCCCTTGTTCCATTTACTGAAACATTAGGTAACCTCGCTAAGTAGAAGTCATAAGAAATTTCAGAAGGAAAAATTTGTACAAATTGATGTTATCCCTCCCATATTGCAACTTTCCCCAATACAGTTTCAATATACCTCAGGTTGACATAAAAAATTAAATGAGAATTTTGGGGAAATTTTGTGAAAGCTGCAGATGGCATGTGAAGGCCAGCAGATGACACAGAAAAATATAAGAAATTCAAAAAATTTATAAAAGATATATATATATGTATACTTATATATATTTACATATACATAGATATATATATAGTATAGTATAGTATGATAGCAATGCATTTTATCTTTTAATGCCATATATATACACAAAAAAAGTTTTTAAAAGTTAAAATATGACCAAATACTTAACCCAAATTTTACAATAAAGAATTGTAAACACCCCATAAAAGAAAAAGAGAAAATGATGCAAAGGGAGGGTCAAAAAGTTTTATGCAGATTTCCAGATCATGGAGGTACTATACTCCTGTGATACAGAAGGGTTAACAGTAAGTATAACCAGAACAACAGTTTATACTATAACAAACATTGTAAAATGAAAAATGCTTAATAAATCTATCTGATCAATATATATAATGGCTAAAAATAATTCCAAAAAACTGATGATGACTGCTATTTACTTCTTGGCAAGCAATAAGCTTAAATACACAGAACGAGATACAATTTTTTTGGACATGGACGTGCTTGACTGTATATTTCTTACAAGAGTTTTGCTTTTCTTTTTCCCATAAAGAAGATGGATGGAAGGAAGAGAAAATAAATTCTTGTTAGTTTAAATTTTTTAATCAAAATAAGTTAAGGAAGAGGTGAGAAAAAATTCTGAATGGCTCAAAGGCAACTAGGCAATAATGTTGAGGATTTGCTGTCTCTGTAAAACTTTCTGAAGTAAAAAAAATGAACCTAATGTAGTATTTAGAGATATGCTTCTGATGAGATTAGGTTGCCTCCTATTCTATTAAACAGAAGATAAATGCAATAACTTGATTATAAAATATTATAAAATTACATTAATGCTTCAGTCATTGCTTCAGTTGTTTGGAATGTCTGATCAAGGAGATAATTTTCCAAGTAACAAGTTTAGCTCCTTAAGCCCTTTCTTTTATTTTGGATACATTTGATGAAAATCTTTAACAGTTTATTATTTGCCTATATTATTAAATAGATTATATTTAATCCTCACTTGATAACTGTGGCTAATTATTATGACCACTGCTTATTATACTGCCCTCTGAATGTCAGTTGTAAATGTTAGGAGACATTGGGCAAAATAGATCCTGTCCCTAAGACCCAGCCTATTGCTTTTTTCCTGAAAAAAAGTCCATAGTATTTGGAAATTTAGTTGATGCTCATCAGGTGGAGAATTGCTGGATAAGTTATGACATATGAAAGATAATGGAATATTATTATTCTATAAGAAATTATGAGCAGGCTGGTTTCAGAAAAGATCGGAAAGTCCTACATGAACTGATGTTGAGTAAAGTTAGAAGAACTGGGAGAATATTATCCATAATAACAAGATTATGTAATGATCAAATATTACAGACTTGACTCTTCTCAGTATTACATTGATTCAAAACAATATCAATAGACTGGGTCAAAAATAACAATCACATCTACAGAGACACTGAATATGGATTGAAGCATACTATTTTCACCTTTTTTTGATTGCTTTTCTTTCTCATGGTTTTTTTCCCTTTGGGCCAGATGCTTCTTGCACAACATGACAAGTATGGAAATATGTTTGAAAGGCTAGCACATGTTTAACCTATATCAAATTGCTCTACTGTCTTAGGGAAAGAGGAATTGAGGAAGGGAGGGATAAAAATTTGAATACAAAGTTTTATAAAAATGAATGCTGAAAACTATTTTTACATGTATTGGAAAGACAAAATACTATTGAGAGGAAAAAAAGAAATGGAATCAAGGATATGATTGACATGACCTTTAAAGATGAAAAGTAATTACTGAGTTATGAAGTATCCTGGCTTCCAAGTGTTTTTCCCACCCTCCACACTCTGGTCCATCCTCCACTCAGCTTACTTAAACTGCATTGTCTGATTCTATCACTTCCGTACACTCTAAACTCCCTTATTTATTATCTCCAGAATCAGAGACAAAACCCTCTGCTATCTTGCTTTGTATAAATTTGTTTGCATGTTGCCTTCCCCATTAAATTTCTCAAGGACAGAGAGTCTTTTGTCTCTTTTTATATCCTGCAGGTCTTAGCATAGTGCCTAACAAATGTGTAGGCACATGGACAGACACTTAATAAATGCATATTGCTTGATTGATTCATTGGTGGGAGTGCAGATTGGCTGGCAGCTCGGAATGAAAAGCAGCCTGAAGTTCTCTTACATAATGTCTTTCCCTCTTTCTCTATCTTGCAGTTAATGACTAAAGTTTTTTGGTTTATAGGACTGAAAAGAGAGGACTTTTATCTCACCTGAAACATTTTGCAGCATAAGCCTCTATTTAGTGGCTCATAAAAGATTTTATGCTTCATCTGTTGTACTTAGGGTGGTAGTATACAATGTACTTTGGAAAAGATATGAAATGTGCTATTCTCGTTGGAATGGTGAATTGTAATCAGGTATGTTGTTGAACACATCCTCATTTCCTTAATGTTTGAGGATGTGTGCCTTGGCAGAAAGTGTTAAAGTGAACACAAATACTGCATTTAAAAAAAAACAACCAAAAAAGGCCCGACCCTCCAGTACTAAAAACTAACAGGGCCTGCTTGCTCCCCTTTGCCTCGCTTTTTCTGTCTACGCCCAGATCTTTCACCATGGACTCATCTGATGAGACAAACAAAGACACCTGTTACTGGCTGAGCTCAAAGTGTTCTGTAAACAAACTAGTATTCTGATCTCTGTGGTCCAACCCCAGATCTGCTGGGGACTCACTGGGGGATCCTGGGTGAGTGTCTTATCTGTCATCTGTCTTGGTTACCTCAGCTATAAGTTTCTGGCTCATTTCCCAGGAGGGATGAGAGAACCTCTGTATTTAAAATGATTATTAAAGCAGACCTTAGGGTCAGAGTTTGGACTAGCAATTCTTAGGAATGACAACAATAACTGATATTAATAAGACATTTTAAACTTTGCAAAACACTCGGCTTAAAGTATCTCACTTGAACCTCATAGAAGCACTGTGGAGATGTAGTATGACATGGTGCGTAGAAGGCTGGCTTTGGAAGCAGCAAGATCTGAGTTCAAGTGCTGCTTTTGGCACACACTAATTGTGTGATCATGGGTAATTCACTTAAGCTCTAAGTACCCTAGACAACTCTCTCTCCCTTTAAGATTGTATGTTGCAATTAACAATCTGCTTTGGTAGAAGGGATTTTCACATTTGGGTGTTCCTCCACTGATGAAATCTCAGATCTGGATCTCTTCCCTCCCCAAATCCCATTCTCTAAGAGGAGTGTTCCAGGGGTTATTATGACAATTTTACTGATGCTTCTAAAAATCATCCCTTATTCAAGGTCTCATATATAGTAAATGCCAAAGGTGAGAACCTCACTCAGGGCTGCCACTCTATCTCCTCTTGCCATAGTAGAATCTTGCCATCAAGAAATAAGACAACTGGCAAATATCTATTTATCCATGCCACAGTAACAGCATTTTCTTTTATTGTTTACTCTCATTCTATAGTGAAGTGAACACAAAAAGACAGAGAAAGAGACAGAGATAAACAGAGAGACAGAGACAGAAATAGAGTGAGAGGGAAATAGCTGTCTGGGCTCTGGACTCCCATATCTCTGTCAAGAAACCCCCAAAAGGGATCATAAAACTGAAAATGACTGAACAACAACAAATGACCATCACTAAAACTGATGAATTTAGGGGAGTACTTTTTAAAAAGTGAATAAACAAAACACATAGTGATATGGTGGTCACCGAGTTCAAGGAATATACAAATATAAAACTTTTATCTTCACTCCCATTTGGTTTTCATTACTAGACTGCCATAGCTCTCTTGAGAGATATGGGAGTGTTTTTGTCTTTTCCTTCTCCAGTTCATTTTTCAGGGTTGGGTAACTTGCTCAAGTATACACAGATACTAAATGTTGGAGGCTGAATTTGAACTCATGAAGCTGAGTCTTCCTGACTCCAGGTCTGGCATTCTTTGCACTGTAGTGCCACCCACTGCCCTAATCGACTATACATGATGCTTGAGCAGTCCTATATTACTGGAATGGGCCCAGAATCCTCCCTGTTCATTGGAGATGCATTGTTTTATAACTTAAAACAAAAACAAAAGGGACTTTTCTGGGAGTTCTTCTTTGGGGAGATGAATGAAATGCAAAAGCATTTATTAAGTGCCATGTGCCCCAAAATACTGCACTAAGCACTCAGAATACAAATAGAAAGGACAGTCCTATTCTAAAAGAGCTCACGCACTAACTGGGGAACACAATTTATAAGGGAGGAAAGGACCAGTTCATGGCAGATGGAGAGGCCAAGCTGTCCTTGGATTCAAGCAGGGAAAAGTGTTTGGCAGATGGTAAATAACAGACTTCCTTTAAACTTCTGTCATGGATTGCAATACATGGGGAATTGTTCTTAAGTATTGAACATTTAGTTTGGGATTTGAATGTTGTTTTGCCATTAGCAAAAAGAGTCTGAATTTCTATGAATATGTACATAATTATATATAAGGGTCATAAATTTAGAGCTGGGAGGGACCTAGAAACCATTTAATCCAAACCTCTCATTCTCCAGCTGAGGAAACTGAGACTCAAATAAATAAATGACCTTCTTGTTGTCATACCGCACTTAAGTGCTCTAGTCCAAGCATATTATCTACCCCACCATGTTGTCTCTCATCTAATAAAGCTGTCTACAATGAGGAGAAATAAATTACATACTGCAACTAAATTAAATTATAATACTCTACACTTATGAAGCATCTTTATCTTTTCAAAGCTTTCTGATGCATTATTATTTGATCCATGTAGTTATCTCATAAAGAAGGTAAAACATCCCCATTTGAAGGTTAAGGAACGGAAGTACGAAAACATAAGTGATTTATTTACCCAAGATCACATGGCTTGGTCAGTTGCAAAGCTGAGTAGAGAGCCCAGTTGCTCAGATTCCTAGTTATTTGTTCTTTCATCCTTTTCTCTGCTGCTATATCTCACACTAGAACCAAACTTAGAAGTTCAAAGCTAGGAAAACCTTGGTTCAGATTCCATCTTAGACACATGCTGGGTAACTTGGGCAAATAATTTAATCTCTCAGGTCACTAGGCAACCAAGATTATAAATTGCAAAGAAGTAGCTAATTTGTAAAATTATTGGTCCAATCCCTTTCCCTATGTTATCAACATTTATGATTAGACTTTTTTTTAGCAGTACAGTACTTTAGTTTTTATATGTTTGGATATTCTAAAAAAAATTTTCTTAAATTGTAATTTAGCAGGCAAAATAATGAATTAGGTAGCATCATTTATTAATTGTTTTAATTAGGTAACTTAATTAGCAAAGCAATAGTATATTTGTTCTCTCTGTTAGTTAAAGAGACAGGTTGGTGAATTCCCATTTACTCTTGCTGTATTTATTATCCCTGAATTACATTTGGGTCCATTACATGAAGAAGGGAGCAAGCATATCCAACTCTTACAATTTGCATTTGCCTTTGCTCCAATTCAATCCCTAATTCTCTCATTCCTCGTAAAAGACAGAAAAGAATAAAGTATAATTTATATGAAGTTAAGTGATTTCAGCCCAAGGTCGTGAAGTAAAAGAGTTTGTGTACAGAATTAAAAATAGGATTTTCTTCAGTTTTGTTCTTCAACATAGAACCATATTTCTCTTTTTTTCCATATTTCACTGACAAATTATGACCTTTTTCTCCATACAGTTGCCTGAAACATTTCTTTTCCTCACCAGGCCCTGTAAATGCCTTTCTATTATTTCTTGTGAATGGGCCATACTAAATGCTCTCTATATCATTCTGTTTCTGATTCTATCCTATAAAAAAGTTATTACCTATAAAAAGAACATCACCAGAAAGTTGCCTCATGTCAGGAAAGATCACAGTTTGAGGCACATCTGAGATATAACTGAAGCTAAAATTTAAATCTTGACATTTTCCATGCTCTTATGTACAAAGTATGCCTCATTCCAGTACAGGTACCTTTAAAAAAATATGCTTAAATAGAATCATTTTAGTGTCCAATTACATTTTAATTTCCTAACTGTGCTGTTATTTTTCTTCTGGTTAATTTTTGATTATCAGAGATTTTAGAATCATTGATTTGGGGAGTTGAAAAGGAATTTAGAAGTCAAAGCCCTCATTTTATACACATGAGTTACTGAAGCCCAGAAATTAAGTCATTTACTCCAGTCAAGTAGATATAAAGATTTGAACTCTGATCTTCAGCTGCCACATCCATCATTCCTTCTATTATTCACCATGCTATTTCCAGCACTTAACACTGTTCCTGTCACATAGAAGGTATTTTATAAAATGTTTATTGAATTTATTATTATTGAATCTCTCCTTCAATTTTTTTCAAAGTTTCTTGTTTCTTTTTCTTCTCTTTCTTTATAATAATCACAAATCTCTCAAACTAAAAAAATTGTGACTAGCTATAAATAAATAATTAAACGTACCAGGAATGTTTACTACTTAAAAATATATATATATATATAAAAAATTATTCTCTAGATTGTAAATTGAACATATGATGTATTTGTGAATTATAAGCTTTTTGAGAGAAGGGGTTGAATCATTTTCCATCTCTCTCTCACCAATACTTAGCACACTACTAGGAACTTAACAAATTTCTGCCAATTTGAACTGAAAACATGGTCTTCTTAAATTAGACCACATGTATTTTTAAGCACTACAACTTCATAACTAAGTAACTTGAGGTAAAGGTATCCTGGGAGACAGAAAAAAAAAAAAAGGCAAATCATATCTGAAGCCTAATTTTGCTTTATACCAAAAATCCCAAAAGCCTTTTCTGTTTTCAACAGCTCAGGCACAAGTATTTCCCATGAAGCTGCTGACGTAGAAACTAGGAGCTCTAGAGAGGGCAAAAAATTGAAGTGAACATCAAGTCAAAGGGATGCTGCCTTGCTTGTTGCATTGAGAATGGACGATTGGGTGTGAATGTGTGTGTGTTCATGTTTACTTGAGCATTGGGTATCTTTGAAACCTTAATTTTGGATTTTGTTTTTCTGCTTGCCCCGTGAATTTGATTGCTGCTTTGTTGCCGACTCCTTCAATGGTTCCAGACCTGGCTTCTACCTCTAGCCCACATATGTTTATTGTTTATTCCTTGCTGTTCGAATTCACTTTGCACATTTCCTTTTTTTTTTTTTCTTTTTCTGTTCACAACCGAGTCTTTACCATTTTAGTCTATCCCATTTGTCTGGTTCTGTTCCCCTTCATCCCCTGCACATGTAGGACCAAAACAAATAGCCCGGCTTCCTATAGACTTGCTTCTAACCTTAAGAACTCTTAGGATTTCTTTGGAATGTAGGGGCCAGATATGATCAGCAGATAGCTTCTAAAGGAAATCAATGCTTTTGCTTCTGGCCACAAATCCCTCAAAGATCACAAAAGTGACCTTCGGCTAGTGTTCAAAATATGCCTTGTAAAGGAAGAAAAGGACATTGCTATGGGTGGGGTTAGTAATCTCTGCATGTGGACGAGCTTCCACTAGGTTGCCAAAAGTATCATTGTGACTAGAAGTTGTATGTGTCTGCAGAATCCAGAAAGGAAAAAAAGATACTCTTTCCTTGGTATTTGTTATCATTTTCCTTTGAGACAGTGCAACAATAACATACGGGAAATATTTGGTTAGTAAAATGAAACTTGCCATTTCTTTGATTTCTCTCCATTTTGACTGATAAAGTGAATAGCAAAGCCACATCTGACGCACTTGTCAATCTCACGATGATAAATTTGAAGGTTATGAAACCCTGGATTCTTAATCTAGAATTTTAGCTCCTTCCATTTTAGCAAATTATGTTTTGTTGCTGTTGTTTTTGCCCAAATGAGTTAGGACCGCTGCTGTCTTGTGGAGCCAAATGACTCTGAAGTTTTGTTGAAATCATGTCACCACTCTCTTAAATGAAGCTTATTGAAAGCCCAAGGAAATTTGCAGCTTAATTGTTAGCTGTGTTTACACATGTAGTAAGCCTATTATATCTATCAGCCTGCTTTTTTCAAAGGCACAGACCAACACTAGAGATGGCCATTATTTGGACTGAATTTACTTGTCCCCGGAAAAGGGCCACCAATTGCTATTTCCCTCTTTTATTATACTGGATATAATGTTTATGCTTCTGATGAACAGAGAGAATAAATTCATGGATAGATTGACATCTGTTTAGATGAACTCTTACTTTACTAGATGTCCTGGGAAACGTGGTATTGATTTAATGAAAGAAGGCATTTCCTTTTCTGTAAGAGTCATTGGTTGATGTTATAAGATCATAGATTTATATCTAGCCCAGAAGCCATCCAGTTCAACCTCTATTATTTTGTGGGTGAGGAAACTGAGGCACAGGGCTTTGGATTCCATGTGGAATTCTCTTGTGACTTTCAAGCCAAGACTGTTTTCATTGCCCACAGCTTCATTCTTACATATAGCTTCTTGTAGCATGCAGCTTAAGTATGGCTAACTTTTCTTTTTCTTTTTTTATTAAAGCTTTTTATTTTCAAAACATATGCATGGATAATTTTCAACGTTCATCCTTGCAAAACTTTGTATTCCAATATTTTTTCCCTCTCTCCCCTCCCCTGGATGGCAAGTGAGCCAATATATGTTAAACATGTGCAGTTCTTTTATACATATTTCCATAATTATCATGCTGCACAAGAAAAATCAGATCAAAAATGAAAATAAATGAGAAATAAAACAAAATGCAAGCAAACAACAGCAAAAAGAATGAAAATACTATATTGTGATCCAGACTCAGTTCCCACAGCCCCCTCTCTAGATGTAGATGGCTCTCTTTATCACAAGACCATTGGAACTGGCCTGAATCATTTCATTATTGAAACTTTCCTTTTTCAAGATGGCAGTATCGAAAGAAAGATTATTGGGGTGAGAGAACTGGAGGAAAGGGCAAACCTTAGCTATGACTAATCAGAAAGCTCTGGAGGACTGATACCTTGGTGAGGGATGAGAAGTCTCAAGCTTGAAAAGTTAACCAAATAGCCACTGATTTTCCCTTAAGCCAGGTCACTTCCTTGTTAAGTAACACCCTAATTATTTGTACTGTGCCACATTTTGAGTGTTCAGTAAATTATTCATTATGATGACAAAATAGTGAGACCAGGAGAGTAAGTACTAAGAGGTTATGTTGAAAAATTCCCAGGGGAAAAGCACTCTGGTAGTCAGTCAGTCAGTAAGCATTTGTTAAGCATCTACTACATACCAGGCATTCTGGGAATACAAAGAAAGCTAATGGACACTGTCTGGTCTCAATCCAAAGGAGTGGATGATGTGAAAACATCTATGAACAAACAAGATATATCTGGCTAAGTTGGAGATAATCAGAGGGAAGCCATGACTGTCATTAAGGGGGCTCAAAAGGGTTAGTAGGTTCATAGTAAGAAAATCTGGGCTTGAATCTTTGCTCTGCTATTGATTTTTGATGTACTTTTGGGTATATCTTTTAATACTTTAGGGCCTCAGTTTCGTCATTTGTAAAACTGAGGCATTGTTGGGGTAGCTAATTAACGTAGTGGATGGAGCACCAGCCCTGAAGTCAGGAAGACTTGAGTTCAAATCTTGCCTCAGACACTTAACACTTCCTAGCTGTATGACCCTTGGCAAGTCATTTGACCCCGATTGCCTCAGCAAAAAAACAAAAACAACAACAACAACAAAAAACAAAACAAAAAAAAAAAAACTGGGGCATTGGCTAGGATGATTTCTAAGAGTTCTTCTACTAGAAATCCTAAGGAAGAAGAAATAGCTATATCTTTATTTGTGGACCTGGCATTTAGTAGAACCTTCAAAATGCATTTCATTGATTGATTGATCTCCCTTCTACTCATAAAAAATACCTGGGTTAGGGAAGAGGAGGAGGGAAGATGATATCCCTAAGCAAGAAAATCCAAAAGCCCTTTGGGATAGATACTGAAACATGATTTAAGTGTGAGGAGCCATCATCATTATTGGAATATTAACCATTTCAACTATTTCACATCTTAAAGAACTTGTTTATCAAAACAGAAATAGGAAAGGCAAAACCCCCTCCAAAAAAAAACCCACCCTAAGAATTGATACCATGAAACTGGAGCCCAGACCTTCTTCTTCATTTGGGGTCATAAGTTATATCATCGTATATTGTGTGTGTGTGTATATGTTATAGATAGATAGATAGGTAACATATTGTATTGGTATCTTGTATATATATTCATTTGTATTGTGCGTGTTCGTATGAAAAGTTAGGAGGCAGATTGGGTCCTAGAACACCTGGTTGATTCCAGTTTACCCAGGGGGTATTTAGGGATGTCAGATTGTAGGCTGAAGTACTGCAGATAGGATAGGGGATGAGGCGAGGAGATAGATGAGTCCAGTCTTGATGTAGACAGTAGAGGTAGTCAGATCATTTTGATGAGCATTAATGGCTATGAAGTTGCAGCTAAGTTTCAGCGAGTGAAGGCAGATTGTGGGGGAGAGGATGAGCAAAGCCAAGAGGCTCAGCAGCCTTGACCTTGCATTTCCTCCCCTTGTGTGGTCATCCTGGGGTGTGTGTGGGAGGGGGGTGGCTGTTCCTAGTGCTAGTGTCAGTATTATGATTCATAAACCCCCAAATACACAGAATGTACCAGTGTGGGAGCCAGTGACAATGCTGTAGACATATCATATGAGTTTATAACTACTTATCTACGTTGTCTCACTTGAGCCGACTCCCAGGTCTGGTTTCTAGCATTGGGTACTTCCCAGATTATCCAGCAATCCTTCACGCACAGAGTAGCAGATTTCTGCTGGGTAGAGAAGGAAACACTCCTTAAGTCTCATAGCTCTCCAACAATGAAATCGGCTGAATTCTCATTAACTGGAAGTCTTCAAGCAAAGCCTAGATGTACCCTGGCTGAAGAATTCCTTAAGAAAATTCAGGAGTCAGGTAAGACTTGGACTGGATGATTTCCTAGGGTCCTTTCCACCTTTGGGATTCTGTAGCTTAACACAAAAGCCAGAGTTTAACTCAAGACAGCTGTCCTTAGGAAAGTCTAAAGCCCAGGGCTATAGCTGTAGAGGCATGTGTTTACTATGTGGTCTTTCCTCTACCTCTGCCACCCGCATTTTTTCCAGGTGAAATCTTGTTGAGAGGAACATGAAGGGCAACCCTGAAAAGGGAAAGAAAGTCAGAGCAGCATAGCTCAAGGGGAGTACCCCCCTTTGGTTTGGCTGTGGTACAGGGCTATGTGATAACTGCTTTCTGTGCCTTCTTCCTATTCCCCATTTCTCCCTTCCAGAAGAAAATATAGTTAGGGTAGTGGCCCAGTTTTACTCTGCTAAATATGTTCTTCATTGTACCTTTCTGAAACTGAATTGGAAAAATGTTTTCAGGAGTATCCTAATAAGGTCAGTTTTCCATCCCAGACAAATCACGAATATGATAGCCTGGATCCCAAACTGACTTTCCAAGGGTCTTGTGTTTTGGGGGGTCCTGCTCCTCTTACTCCTTTCTACTACCCATCCCATCCTTCTTTTTTCATAACTTTTTCTGACTGGCTAGAGTGATTGGCTGTCTACCCTTTAAAGGGTAGAAAGGTTCAGGGAGAATGGGGAGGGGGTGATTATAACATATTATTAATGGTTGTGAGAATTGGCATTGGCTAGGCTAATTGATGCCTTCTGTTGGGAAGCCTTTTGTTCTACTAGCCATACAAGGATATGACTGTTCTGTTTCTCAACATGATGGTACATTTCTTTTTTTATTCTACTTTAAATGCTGTCCCAGCTGCTGTTAGAATGAAGAACAATAGACCACCAGAAAGGTGGCAGGGAAAATAGAGGGGAGTGCAGGAGAAATGGAGAACACACTGTCCCAGAAACCCACACTCCCTCTAAATGAGCTGAATAATAGGAGAGTCGGGGTGGGGGGGGGGTGTTAAAAGCAACAGGGAGAACCAAGGGTGGGGCAATTGGAAAATATCCAGGGATAAGCTTCAGGTCCTCAGCTTCATAAATGACTCATCTTGGCACAGGACATTAGTCTAAAATTGAATTCAGGGAGTGAATGGCTGAATCTCCCCTAAAGCTCCTGAGGGTTGTAAAAGCTTAGTAAGGAATCCCCTATGAAGTGATGTCGTAAAGATCAATAAAATCTTGGAGGAAATGGGGCAGGGATGGGAATAATGGGAAGAGCTTTAAATACTAATAAAATCATTCTTAGGTAAGTCTAGATCTTGGAGTGGAGAAGTCTAGAGTTCAAGTCTCACTTCTGACACCAACCTGGTTGATTGAGCCTGAACAAAGCATTTTATATTTCCTTATCTCCAGTAAAGTCTCAAAACTTGATTACAAGATGCCAACATGCATTGGCAGTGGAACTTCCTCATTGAGAACTCTTTACACTGATGAAATCACAAGTCTTTAAAATAAAAAAACAAACAGGTCTTTTGGAATAACTCCTTGGATGAGGTGGAAGCCTATTAAAATATGCTGGATCTTTTCAGTGGGAATTAAGCCAACAAAAAAGCCAAAAGAGGAACAGCCTCAAGTATTCAGGTGCTTGACTTAGAACTAACTAAAAATTTTAAGAAATAGCATATGGGTTGGGGGAGTAGACATTCAGGCTCCTTGGCTTGAATGTCAAAAGAATAAGCTTCTATTCTTGGCCCTGCCCAGTTAGACAAGCTTCCTAACCTCCCTGAATAGGAATTTTCCTGCAGGCAAATGAAGAAAACAACTATTGATATTTAAACCATAATCATATCTAACAATTCTATAAATACTGAAAACATTTCCTTTTTTTGCAGTGACTCTGCAAGACAGGTAATGAATATATTAGCCCCACTTTAAAAACAAGGGACCAGAGGTTCAAGCTA
The DNA here is from genome assembly GCF_048593235.1 of Sminthopsis crassicaudata. Taxonomy (NCBI): domain Eukaryota; kingdom Metazoa; phylum Chordata; class Mammalia; order Dasyuromorphia; family Dasyuridae; genus Sminthopsis; species Sminthopsis crassicaudata. The sequence goes on from NC_133621.1 coordinate 60,992,977, forward strand.
GTGGGACAAAGTACTGCCTATCTTTTTGAGAGGCTTCTGAACTTGGGACAAATCATCTTCTGCCTCTTTGTTAGAATTGCCAAAGGCATGATGGGATTCTTAGAGCAAGGATCACAGTTTTCCATATCCCCCCAAATCATAACACCAGCAAACTTACCCTAACTCACAACAATACAGCAGGACAGTTCACAAACCAATAATTTACATATGTCTTTTTGTACAAGAAGGGAAGGAAGGAAAGGAGAAAAGAATGAAGGAATGAAGGAAAGAAGGAAAGAGAGAGATAAAAATAGTATGCTTCAGTCCGTATTCAAACAGTATCAATTCTTTCTCTGGAGGCAAATGGCATGTTTCATTGTGACTTCTTTGGGATCTTAGATAAATTTATTGCTAAGAAGACCTCCTACTCTCCCAATTGCTCCTCCTTAAAAAACAAACTTCTGTGTCCAGCCTCAGATCTAAGCCATGTCTCACATACTGCTCCATAATTTCCTCAACACTACCCCCAATTCCCATCTGTCCCTCTGGAATGCCTATTACATAAATAACAAACTTTCTTTCATCTTAAACCTTTTCCTTTCTTAGTCTTACTTTCTGGTACTTACTGAGGCTTGGCTCCCTCTTGATATCCCAGGGATATACTACTAGTTGTACTTTCTTCACTCATACTTATCTTCTCATTCACTTACAGTAGTGGAATAGTTAAAATGCTCCTTCCTTCCTATTACCTTTTCCAGATTTTCCTTCTCCTGCTATTACTCAGCAACTTCTCCTTCTTTAAAATTCACCCACACCAAATTTATCATCCAATCCAGATTTGGGTACCTGTCATCTGTGGCTGCCACGGCATTCTTCCTCTACTCTAAATGAGATCATTGCTTAGAACTTAGTCCCTCCTCTCCATCTCATCTCCTACTAGGGAACTTCACCACACATTTTGTTCTTCCCTCAAATATCTTAACACTCCAGTTCTTCAATCTGTTCAATATCCATGACTTGCTTTTGTACTCTACCTTAACCATGCAAACAGACATGGTCCTGCACGAATCAAGGTCAAGAATCCTGAAATTCTTTTGTCTTGTCATAATAGTTTATCTTTCTGTCTTTCTTATGACTTAATCCCCCTAATCCTCATTTCTAGCTGCACTGTGATATCTTATCTCTCAATACCATCCTAGACCATCAACTTTGCTCTTGCTATACTTTTTCCCCAATGTTGACCAATAAAAACTCTATTATCCTTGAACTCTTTTGTTCTTCCCAACTTCCTTCTATTGCTGATCATATCTTATAAAAGCCCAACTCCGCTATTTACCTCATTCATTTCTAGTCACATATTGTTGAACCAAACAAGAGGAAAACGTCAAAGCTGCCTACTACAGATTTAGGCTATCTAATCAATTTGGCCCTCATGACAATAAGGTAACTCCTTCTTAATTGACTCCCTGTTCAACTCAATGCAACTGAGATGATTTAAAATGAACTTCTTCTTACTTCTTTCTCATCTTACATCACCTTTGGTATCATTACTTCCTCCTTTACTGTATTCATTGATGAGAAGATAGTCCTTCTCCTTGCCAGGGCCCCTCTTGATCCCATCCTCTCCCATCTTCAAGTAGATTAAGTTATTCTATAATTATCCCTATTCTCTCATCTTTTTTGTTTGCCTCTCTATTGATTGATTTCTTGACTCCTACCAACATGTCCTCATGTGTTCCATCCTCAGAAAACCCTCACTATATTTTACTGTGCTTACCAGCTATGATCTGTATCTCCTCATCTTTGAAAAAAAATTTGAAAACCCTGGTTTCCCTTCCTTTCCTCTTACTTTTTCTAAAAACCTTCAATAATTTGACTTTTGCTCGATCTTTTAACTGAAACTTGTTTTTATTCAGTGATGTCAGCTGCTAAATCTGTTAGTTTCTTCTCCATATTCATCCTTCATAATGTCTTGACAGTCTTTGGAAACACTATTAATGGCTGCCTTCTGGATACTTTTTATTCTCTAAATCTTTGGTTTTCCTCCTTCTTCTCTAATCACTTTTCAGTCTCTTTTATCATGTCCATTGACTGTGGGCATCGCCCAAGGTCCAATCCTGGGCTCTCTTTTCTTTTCTTTCAAAACTCACTTGGTAATTGTAACATTCCCCATGGATTAGTTATCTCATATTGCAGAGGATTCCCACATTGATTTTTTCCTAAATCATTCTCTTGATTTCCAGCTCCCCCCCCCCCCCATTGCCTGTTACATATTTTTAAGATTACTTGTCTTCTAGGCGATTCAACCTCGGCATGTCCAAAAGAGCATTCATTCTCTTTCCCTCTAAACTCTCCCATCATCTGAACTTTCTCAATGATTCCAAGGATATTATTGATCTTTTAGCCCCTCAGTTTCATAGCCACAGTGTCATCCTCAGCTGCTTTCTTACCCCCACCTATGTGATCAGTTGTGAAATCATTCATTTCCTTGTACACTCATAAACCTTCACCTAATTCAGCCTCCCCTCAGGTTCTGATTCTCTTCTTCTCTTTCTTGAACTCTTCTGGTTGGTCTCCCTGCCTCAAGACTCACTCCACTCCAATCCATCCTTGACCCAGATGTAAAAATGATTTTCTTAAAACATATCTTAGAATCCCTTTCTTTCTTTAAGACTCAAATCAAGCCCTACCTTCTCCAGATAGTTTTTTCTGATTCTCTCAGTATCTAGTACAATTTACTCTAAGATTACCCTCCATCTACCCGGCATTTATGTTCTATATTCTAATTCATATTTGTTGTTTCTCCATTAGAATGTACACTTTTTTGTGAAAACAGTAGATATTTATTGGCCACATACTTCAGAATATATATAGATAATACATGCTTCAGGTATACATTAAATTAAATGTCTAAATTAACAAGATGATTTTTAATGCTAAGATTTGATGCCTTCCCTCCTTATGTTCCCTCTTGATCATTTTCTCCTTTAAAAAAATATTTTGACATCCTTTTCTTTTAAAATTTTGAGTTCCAAATTCTTAACCTTAACCTCTCCCACTTTGTACCACCACCACTTCCACCTCTATCCACTGAAAAGGTAAGAAATATAATATCAATTTTACATATAAAATCTTGAAATCGACTTCTATATTAAATATATTTTAAATAAGAAAAATAAAGTGAGGAAATTATACTTCAATTTGCACTCAGAGTCCATCAGTTCTTTCTGAAGGTGAATAATAATTTTCAACATTAATCTTATGGAATTGTCTTTGATCATTCAGAGCTAATTCTGGGGGTTTGCAAGTTTTTGGTGCTTCTGAGGTAATGTGATGCTGGAAGAGCTATGATCACTGCTCACTTTATCTGAACTGTGGTCTTTACTTGTTCCCTTAGAATGTACACTCTTTAATGGGAGACTGGCTTTGCCTTCTTTAGTATCCCCAGCACTTAGCACAGGACCTGGCCATAGAAAGTACTTAGTAAATAAATATTGGTTGAATGATCGATAGACTTGCTCTTGAGTGGGCATTTATTGAATTGGCTGAGCTATCACACAATCAATTCCCAAGTCTGGTGCTCTTTTTTTCTTTTTCTTTTTTGCATTATTTTTTCCACCTATATTATCTTGTGAATCCCTCCAGACTCCCTAAGCAAAAATTCAGATATTTAAGAGTAGATCATCATTCATATTAAAATTTTATTTTATGTTATTTAATGTGACCTTACGTTGTCATATTGTGGTTTCATATTAGAGAGGTGTAGTGCATAAATCATCAGCAATGCAGTCTGGAACATTTTCTTTCATAACCTGCCTCTCACTCCCCCTAGCTTTGCAAACCTGGATAAGCCACTTAGCTCCTTGCTATATCTATAAAACAGGGATGAGAATAATAGCAGTACTGACCAGAGAGAGAGGTGTTCAGGCTCAATAAGAATAATACTAAGTTTGCTTAGTGCTATAAAAGTGCTATAGAAAGGTGAGTGCTGCTGAATTTCTTTTCTGTATATGCGTCTTATATCTAAAAGGATCAAAGCTAGCGTCCAAATTAGTATTACTTTTCCCAAGTTGCCCAGTGGATGTAAAATAATCCTTATTTACAAACATAAGGCACATCCACTACTAAGGTCCCTAAGCTACTTATACTTTCTTTTTCCCATAAACTCAGAAAAACCTAACCCCTGACTCTATTTTCATACAGATAAGAAAAATCTGTCCCATCAAATAGAAAACAACAACCAGATTTAGTCTTCATCTTTTCCTACCCTTTCTTTCCTCCTGTTTATCTCATAGTAGTTTATCTGTTGCCTTCCTATTTAGTGCCAGGGAGCATAAAAATAGGGGACAAAACAAGGGTTTTCTTTTGTGTCCTTGTGAGCCTCTGTGGGTTGATGTTGTTTTTTTTGGTTTTTTTTTTTTTTTTGAAGGCAGGGAAAATAAATTTTATTTTCTGAAAAATTACTTAAAGAGATAAGGGGAAAATATCTGCTTAAAGAGTTAGAGAATGATAAAACCATCCAGAATTGTTCCAGGGAAGGATGAATTCATAAAAGAAGACATAAACACTTTTTGGGAAAGAAAAGGAAAAGAAGACAAAAACTAAAAATGAAGGGAGACAGAAGTGAACAACAATGGTACAAAGGGTGACCAAGTTCCTGGGTGAAGTATTCTATGTATATATAATATCTTAGAACAATTAAACTAACCCCAAAAGAGTTTATGAAAATCTATATAAGAGAACCAACTTCAGTTAAATGTAAATTCCTTGAGGGCAGGACATTTTCATATATATTAGGAAGATGCTTAGTAAATATTTGTTTAAAGGAATCATGTCTCATAGTCAGAGATTCTTGTATTTATTTGTGTAAAATATGACCCAATTCTTCTTTTTCTTTTTAAAGTCTAATAGTACTTAAACAAATAGTATAAATAAATAAATAAATAAATGAAAATGGATGCCTTTCATTCCTGTCATCACAGAAGGTCAATTTCTATCCTGAATTTTCTGGGAATCACTGATGACTCTCATCTTTGGACAGTGGACTAGATAAGAAAGTATTATTATATCAATATCCAAAGAAGAGAGGGATTACAATGAACGAAATTGACTTAGTACTGCCAAATAGAGAACCAAATTATTTGAACAATTTTAGATTGTCTTTGGACAGTTATCCCTTCCATATTGTGATTTTCCCCATCATAGTTTTGATATATCACAGGTGAGCATAATGGGAATTTGGGGAGAGTTTTATGAAAACCACAGATGTTCATGAAAGCCAGCAGATGATAGAGAGCCTTTGACTAAATACTCATACAAAATTTTATAATAGCATGGAAAGCTCCCATAGAAGAAAAAGAAAAAATTCAGACTTATTCTCTGGTGTGAAGGGAGGACCAAAAACTTTTATGCATATTTTTCATATTGTGGAGGCTTCACACCCCAATCCCCTCTCTTAGTGTACAAGGGATAGCTGTAGTTTTATTCAACTAGAAAAGGTGAGAAAAATTGTAGTTAATAAAAAAGAAGGAAAATAGTTTTTAGTATTATTCAAAAATAGCTAACTGTAAAGCTTCTTAAGCTTTGTAAAGCAAAGAATTCAGGTTGGGGTCTACGAAAACCAGCATTTTGTACTTTTTCTTAGCTGCAGGCCCATTTTTCTGCCTAATTATTTGCTGTGAGAAATTTTTCCCACGGCTGTGTTGGTCATTAATAGCCATTATTGGCCTCTGTCTTGTGGAACATTGATTTAAGAAAACTAATTTTTCAGAAGAACAGGCTTTATTCTTCTAATATTTGCAATCATTATGTCCTCAGACCTTGCCTTATTGGTGGTTCATGAATATGCAGGATTTCTCTATCTTGTCAGTGACAGCAGCTCTTGCTTTTAGAGGCAGGACTGCTGCCTAAAGTCTGGACTTTACAAAGTGAGCTTTGGACAGTTTGTCACAAATGCACCATTCATATCACCAGTGAAATTAGTCTTCTAGGACTATGGATTTAAACAATTTTTATGCTTTTATTTTTGGTATTTTTTTAATTTCAGTCTTTCTCACTGTGCTTTTTGGTTTGTGTTGTAAAATTCTTCTGGTCTCCTCTTCTAGTGCAGAAAAGGCAAAGATAATTGCCAAAATCTTACTTTATCCAAGCTTAAAATCTCTATGGAAATCTCTAGTGAATGTGTGTTTCAGATCCTTTAAGTAAGATTAGCAAGGTTCTTGAAAGGAGAACAACAGCTACTATTCTTTATTCTTAGGTCATGCCTGGGTGTTCCTTGCAGTAAGTATTATTTGGAATATAATAATTCATAGAATCTCAACATTGGAAGAAAACCTAGAGGTCTTCAGGGACAACTGTACATAACCAAGAATTTTCTCCACAATTTTGCTGACATAATCACCTAGAATCCCCTTCAAGAATTCTAATCGTGGGGAACCCATTACCTGTATAAGCAGTCTGATCAACTTAGGGATAGTAATTAGGATATTTTTCCTTTCATAAAGTTTAAATTTATGTCTGCACCTTCTACCTGCTGCTTCCAGATCTATTTGCGAAAGCTATGAGAACCCAATTGAATCCTTCTTCTCCATGATAGCCCTTAAAACTCCTAAAGATTTTTTGTGCCTATCATTTTTTTAAACAGTGCCAGCTTTTTTCATATGATCCATGGTTACCAGCCTCCAGTTAACACAACCCTTCCCTTGGAAAAAAACATGTCATTTGCCCAACTTAGTCCCATACTACCTCTTGATTCTCTACAATTCTCAAAAATCTGTGATAATGGCTTAGCAAACATTTTCCATCAATTATCATAGTACTTTGGGACACGGCATGGCTTAATGATTCCTGGACTTGATTAGAAAGCCTTGAATTTTCTCTTTCTGAACTGAAGTTTTTTTTGTTTATGAAACAGGATAATGACCCCTATAACATCTGATGAGTTGTTATGAGACTCAGCTAAAATAGCATATGCAAATTACTTAGCAAAAATTTTACAATATTATATAAACATGTCATTATATCTCTTTACTTTTGCAGATTTAAATTTATTGAGGGCAGTTAGATGCCCTCTAAACATCTCATTTATCTTGAGTTTCAACTCCTTGGGAACTATTTTTGCTCTCTCCTTCCTGCTTCAGAGATCCCTCTCCTTGGAGGAGAAGACAGAAGCCAAATAGTATGAATAATTTTGCCCTCTTTCTTTCAACTATTATTGATGTCCCATTCATTTTAAGCAGAATTCCTGTCCCTTCTTTGATATTTCTTCTGCCCCCAAGATAGCTTTCAAAAAGCCCCCTTTTTTGTCCTTAAACATTTATCACTAGCTTCAGCTCTTGACAATGTTTCTAGGTTCTGTGTTACTCTTTTCTACTTACCCTTTTTTTCTGAATCCCACTTGTTTTTTGTGTTTTTTTTAAGTTCCCTTTGTAGCAATACCAGTATCATTGGATGACTTTCCCTTTTCTTCTTGATCAGAACTGTGTTCTTGTATACAGAACTTCATTCTTAAGATTTCTTCATTCCATTTGAACCAACTTCCCTTATTGAACCCTCCCTTTCTCTGAACCATGTTATATCAACAACCAAAATCTAGCTTATGTACTGAGACTTTTGTTTCCTCTCCTTTTAAGAATTCAGAGCCAAAATGTTAACTTCCTTCCAAGTTGGTCATCATCATAGATTCCCCCCCAAAACCCCTGATCTAACCATATTCCTTGACTGGTCAATTGTCATTCTTCATTATTCTTTTGATGTTTCCTGTGTGGTTGGTTAGGCCAATCTTCTTAGAGTAGTGGTAGATCTCACTGAAGAGTCTCAGCATTTTAGTGCTCTATTCAATCATCGTAATGTTTTCTAAAAAGAGAAACTATGTGGAGAGCCAATCCATAATTAATCACTCTTTCATTTGAACTCCTCAAAGGCTGTTTTCCATGCTGCTGATTGATCCGAGATGTTTCTGTAATTGTATCTATAAAGTAATATTGTTTGATGATAATATTTCTGTGGTGTTAGAAGAGATTATTTAATGATCAGCAGAATAGTTTGAGAAAGGCCTGGAGAGACTTATGTGAACTGATGTTAAGTGAAGTGAAAGGAACCAAAAGAATACTGTACAAAGAACAAGATTATATGATGATCTATTCTGATAGACATGGCTCTTTTCAACAGCTAGGTGATTCAGATCAATTCCAATAAGCTTGTGGAGAGAGCCATTTGCATCCAAAGAGAGAACTACGGAGACTGAATGTGGATCACAACATAGTATTTTCACTTTTTTGTTCTTGTTGTTTGATTGCATTTTGTTTTCTCATTTTTTCCCTTTTTGATCTGATTTTTCTTGTGTTACATGATAACTGTGGAAATATGTATAGAAGAACTGCACAGCTTTAACATATATTGGATTACTTACTGTATGGAAGAGGGAGATGTAAGAAGGGAGGGAGAAAAATAATTTGGAACACAAGGTTTTGCAAGAGTGAATGTTGAAAACTGTATATGTTTTGAAAATAAAAAGCTTTATTAAGCTTTTTAACATAACCAACCTTGGCCTAAGAATTATCAAGAAAATATGCCTTCCTCCTTTCTCTTTAAATCTGAAGTCTGTGGGTATCAAGTACTGTGCATATTGTCAGACTTGATTAATATGTTGTTTGATTTTACTTACTGCTTTTTTCTTATTTTTATTCTTTGTTTTTAAAGAATAATTCTGGGTTAAGGGAAGGTGACAGGTATGTATTTAAAAAGTAAGGTGATATAAACACAGAAGGACTCAGTAAAAATATTTTTTAAAAGAAGAAATCTTTAAGGTTATACTTTGCATCACTGAGTCATTGTTACATTAAAAATAATTAGCAAACAAAAACATCTGACATTCTCTACACCTTTCATTCATCTTCACTAATTGCTCTGGGTAATTATTTGTACAAACCTGCCTGTTTCCCACATTTTCTTCTAATCTTTGCTCTAGTGAATGGATGATCTGACTTCTCAGAGACATTTGATTGTGGTAGGATTCCTAAAACGGTCATGAGTCATTTTCCTTCTAAGATAATTAACATTTTGTCATGTTCACTGCTTTGCATTCCATATCATGTGCCCATTTCCTTCTTTAAAAAAAATATATTCCTGTTGTTTATTTGATGTTTGTGGACAATCTCCAAGCCATTGACCTCTTTATTATCTGAATCTTGAGCTGCATTTTTCCATTTATTTTCAACTATTCCCACCTTTGCATTTAATTCACCCAGTTTGAAGGAGTTTGTTGAATTCTTAATATAATGTCTCTAACCTTTTCTCCTCCACAAACCATACTATAAATTTTTATGCATAATGCAGTATTTTCACTTAAAGAACATTGAGAATATTCCTTAAATGTTATGTTAGGTTTTCTGCTTTGGACAGAGTGATATAATAAATAGAGTGACTTGTCTGTCACTTAGCTAAATTTCATGCCTCTTCTATTTACATTATCATCCAGGATTTTAAAAAATAAATTCAACCTTCTCAGTCAACTGTTTGCTAACTTATAAGGAAAATTACCATCATCATCGATAACATTTACCCAACACTTTCGAGGTTGCAATGAACTTTTCCTAAGTTGTCTTCTTTGAATCTTCAATACATGGCCCAGGGGCTAAAATCTTGGGTTTGAAATCAGAAAATTTAGCTTTAGATTTCAATTCTGAGTTTTACTTCTATGTTTTGCTTGAGAAAATTAAACTCTCTAGGTTCCAGTTTTATCATGTATAATGAAGAAATCTGACTTCATGATTTCTCAGTTGCTTGCTACCTCCAAACTTGTAGCCTCCCAATCCTATAAACAGCCTCAGAAATTTATATTACAGGTATTATATTTTCATTTTTCAGATAAGGAAACTTACTTAGAGACACTGTAGTAAAATAACGATAGAGTACACCACTTGGTATCAGGAAAACCTGAGTTTGAATCCTGTCTCAGATCCTTAGTAGCTATGTGATCCCAAGTAAGTCACTTTAACTGCTTTCAACCTCTTTTGCCTCATCTATAAAATGGGGATAATAGTATCTACTGTATGAGGTTGTTGTGAGGATCAAAATATTTGTAAAGTACTTTGCAAACCTTAATAAGCTATTTAAATACTAGCTCTTATTAAGTGACTAGTATATATAGTCTCCATCTTATAAATGTGCCTATTTCTAAGGTAATTATTGAAACTCAAGACAGATTTTCTCATAGGAACAATGTCATAGAAGTCATTTAGAATCCCAGATCCATCCATAAAAGCCCATTTCAATTGATCAACAAGTATTTCTTAAATACCTGTAATATGCCAAGCATTTTAGGAAATGCAAAAATAGAAGTGAAATAACCCCCATATTCTCAAGGAGCTGATGTTCTGTCAGAGAAGATAACAGATACATAAATAAGCATATATAGAATAAATGCAAAATAAATTCTCATAATATTATAAAAATAAACCCAAAATTTTGGGAAGTTAAGGAAAGTGTTTATGTGAACTTAGTCTTGAAGGAATAAGAGATTCTAGAATGGAGGAAGTGTTCCAGTAATGGAGATTTTTTCACTTGTGTCTAATTCTTTGTGACCCCAATTGGGGTTTTCTTGTCAAGGATACTGAAGGCATTTACCATTTTCTTCTCCAGCTTTTTTTTTTTAACAGATGAGGAAAACTGATGCAAACAGGGTTAAGTGACTTAGGGTCACACACCTAGAAAGTCTGTGGTCAGATTTGAATTCAGATAGAGGAGTTTTCTTGACTCTAGGGCCAGTACTCTACACCTGGCTGCCCAGTAATGTTATTTATCTCTAATATAACTGAACTGGAGTAATATGGAACCTATGGGAAAATGGATTCAGAATTCCAAAAAAGAACCACAGAAACATTCACCACACCCACTCTCCCACTGTTTCTACAGAAAGGTCCCATTTCCTGATTGCCCATGTTGAATGAGTCCTATGTTCTCTTGGCTTCTGCAGAAGGAGCAGCAGGTGGTGCCTGTAGCAGCCTCAGAAAGGACTCTAGCAAGAAGAGGGACAAACATTTTAGAATTAGAGAACAGCTTCTGGGTAGCTCATCTCTAAGTTTGCTGTTTGTGAAGAGGGAACTACCCTCGAGTCACTAATAACATTGTGTTGCCATGTTTTTACATTTTAATTTTTTTTCAATATTTGTGAAGGCTTTTCATTAAGTTTAACTATTCCACATTATACATTGGTGAAATAAGATACTCTTTATTTACTACCAGGCAAGGGTTTAATAAAAAAAATACAAAGCTGAGACACAGGAAATTCAAATCCAAAGATTTGGACCAAGTGTATGAACTTTTTATGTCTAGAAAACAGGTTGAGAAGAATTTGACTTGCCCCTATGTCACAAGAATGTTGTGAAGATAAATGATGAGCAACTAATTAGTCATCAAACATTTATTAAGCCATCTACCTTGTGCAAGCACTGTGGTAAATACTGAAAATAAAAAGAATAAAAGAAGCTTATAATCTTCCAGGGAAGACTGTGTCTGTGTCTGTGTCTGTGTGTGTGTGTATGTGTGTGTGTACATACATATGTGCAAAATAGATATAAATTAATCCATCAGCCAACATTTTTCAAGAACTTACTCTACAAGATATTATGCTAAGCACTAGAGATGCAAAAAAAAAATAGTCTCTATTTTTAAGTCACTTACATTTTAATGAAGGTGACAACTTGTATATAAATGGATCCGTGGATCTGGAACTATACCGAAAAGACCATAAAAGCGTACACACCTTTTAGTCCAGCAGTATCACTACCGGACTGTATCCCAAAGAGATCATAAAAGAGAGAAAAAAGATCAGATGTTTGTAGCGGCTTTTGTATGGTGGCAAGAAATTGGAAATTGAATGGATGTCTATCAATTGGGGAAAGACTGAATAAGTTATGGTAAATGAATGTAATAGAATATTATTGTTCTGTAAGAAATGACTAGCAGGCTGATTTCAAAAAAAAAAAAAAAAAAAAACCTGGAAAGACTTACATGTACTGATGATGCTCAGTGAAGTGAACAGAACCAGGAGAACATTATACACAGTAATAGCAAGTTTATGTGACACATTTAGCTCTTTTCAGCAGTATAGTGATCGAAGATCATTCTAATAGACTTGGGATAGAAAATGCCATCCACATCCAGAGAGAGAACTGTGGGAACTGAATGTGGATTGAAACATAGTATTTTCACCTTGTTTTGTTTGCTTTTTCTTTCTCATGGCTTTTCCCTGTTGTTCTGATTTTTCTTTTACAACATGACTAATATGGAAAATTTTTAAATGGTTTACATTTTAACATGTGTTTAAAATGATTGTACATGTATAATTCATATTAGATTACTTTGCTATTTGGGGAAGGTGGGAGGTGAGGGAGGGAGAAAAGATTTGGAATTCAAAATCTTACAAAAATAATGTTGAAAACTATCTTTACATGTAATTGGAAAAAGTAAAACGCTATTGAAACTTTTAAAAATGGGTCCAGACAAGATAATTGAGAGTACATGGAACATTATGTTAGAAGGGGAAACACTAGAAATTGTGGATCTGGGAAAATCCATTAATGCAAAATATAAATTTTGTGATGGGGAAAGACACTAACAGTTTGGAAGATCAGGAAAGGCCTTATATGGAGATTAAGTATGTGAAATTGTTTTGAGCTCCTTATGAGAAAGAATGTATAAGATAACTTAAATCTAAGTGTTGTTCTAGACCTGCAAGATCCCTTGTAGTTCTAAATTTCTTCTCCTGTAATCATATGTTATTGAGAACATTACATACAAGTAAAAGATACAAGTAAAAGAACACATCTTCAACTAAGAGAATCTGGAACATTCAGAATTGTGGTTCATAATGTTCATGTCTACTAGATCATTCTGGAGCTCTTGTATAAAGTTTTGTTTCTTTTCTCTGTCATATTGTGTGTGAGAGTGTGTATGTGCGCAGTGTGCATGTGTGCAGACATATCAGTATATATACACATATATAATCAATGTTTATAACATTTTTCCATGGGAAAACCTATGCTGAATTCCAAAACTCTGCCTTAGAAATGAATTATTTTTAAACCAGACTCATTTATATAAGTTGGACACTGCCCACTTAGTGATAGCTAGCATTTGTGGTTTATAGTCAAGTGATCTCATTTGATCCTCAAAAGGGAAAGTCACCACACCTCCCCTTTCAGGGTCTGAATATTGCAGTCACAATGATCTCAGAGGCTTTAGAGGTTTCCCACTCTCTTTAGAGATACATATCTGGTAGGAGGTGGGATTACTATAAACCCTTCCCCTAAAGGCTTCCCAGCTGGGCTGCAGATAGAATGTGAGACTCTCTGTACTCAGAAGGGAAGAACCACTGTTAAGTCCATAAAAGGATTCATCTATGGTTTTCTTTTGTTCCTTTGTTAAGAATGCAGGGCAAAAGAAATAGTTGTTATTTCAGTGAGCTTTGGACAAGCAGGTATGATTTTTGTTGCTCTTAGTTTGAGATCACCTTTTATTTTTCATTATTCAGTGTTGAATAACAAAAAAGAAGGGACACTGGAAGGGACCTCAGAGACCATCTAATCCAGCCTCCTTATGTTACAGATGGGGTCCAGAGAAATAAAATGATTGGCTAAGATCACACAGGAAATAAATATTAAAGCTGGGGTTTGAACTATGAAGATGTGCAAAACCTCCACTCATTGTACTGTGTACCAATCTGTCTCCTATATATGTGGTGCTCTATAGAGTCCAAATTTTACAGATCTGCATAAGGTTAGGAATAATTTCATTAAACCCCATTGCCTAGAAGTCAGTTTGTGAAATTAGTCCATTGTTCTACCCTATTTCTTGTTTCTCCATGGGAGGTGATGCAATAGAAAGAGGATGTGGGTTCAAATCCCAGTTGTTTCTGCTACTTGCAGCTTGTATAACACTATAAAAGTCACTTTACTTCTCTGGAACTCAGTTTTCTCATCTGTGCAGTGAAATGATTAAGTTGACTTCTTAGCTACCTTCCAGTTCTACATGTGATCCTTTGCTTCCCCTAAGCCTTTAAATCTGATTTATTTATACTCAGTTGTAATTCTTTAGTAAAATGAGACCAGATTGGAAATTCACCCTCAAACAGAAGGATCTCTCAGTTTCCCGTTAGGTGTAAAATTCTGATTGAAATCTTGTACTTCCTTATCTAATCAAGTTCTCCTATTTTGTGTCTAAAAGATTTGGGGCTTTGTTACTCCTAAACAATTATTTTTAAATTTTATTACATAATGTTATCAGTGCCACCAAATTAGTATAAACTTTTCCTTCTTGAAAATATTTGAAAGGATCAGCAAGTTGTACACAGTAGATTTGCAATATCATATACACTTATTTTTAAGATTTTGTTGTATTATATCATCATACTTGTTTTATTCCATAAATTAAAAGGAAAAGGAAAAATATTAATGAGAGAATTTCATTTGACTTTCAGTTAGGGCTTTTAAAAAAGACAAGTTGCACATGTTGCAGAGTGCACTCGTTACTTTAATTCATTAGTAGGAAAGAAAGAAAATGCGAAAAGGATCCTGGAGAAATGGGGAGAATTTTTTCCTTCTAGATTCCCAGAAGTTGAGTTTTTTCGTTTGGTTGAAAAGACCTGTGATTTTGTTTAAAAATTTGGTTTAAAAATAGATGAAAATTAGCCTCTCTAGCGCATGCCTCATCACCAGAGAGTAAAAGGTACTTGTATGGTAATCACATAGCTGCATTTCTTGGAAATACCAACCATATGTCTCTCGTTACTTGTTTTCCAAAACCATACGGAAAACATGCCTGAGTGCGGTTTGAGGGAAATGGCTTTGTTTATGCTATGTTTTGTATGATTCCTCCCAACAAGGTTGGTTTTGATCTGCATCTGATAAGGGCATTTTGTTTGCACGCAGGTGTTTTATATCTTCAATATGGAGATGAAACAAAGCAACTTAGAATGCCGAATGAAATCACAAGTGCAGACACAATCCGTGCCCTCTTTGTAAGTGCCTTTCCTCAGCAGCTCACCATGAAAATCCTGGAATCTCCAAGTGTAGCAATCTATATCAAAGACGAAAGCAGAAACGTATACTATGAATTAAATGATGTAAGGTAAGTGGTGGTATGTACCATCTTTATAACTCCCTATATTATTATTAGCATTCCTATGCCCAGAATATTTTAGTCTTAAATTCATTCTGATCATGGCCCAGGGAGGTCAATTGTAATTGTTATTCCAATTGGCAAGCTCATTCTCCAAACCAGTCAGTCAATATTCACATGTGTATTCATTCACTATGGATAGATAGTAAACTGTGGGCAGGGATGGGTAGGCTTTTTGTTTTGTTTTAGTTTGGTTTTTTGTCTCTATGTTCCCAGAACCTAGCATCATGTTTTGCAAATAATGAAACTGGATAAATGTTTGTTGAATTTGAATTTGATTCTAAACTCAAATGATATGACTTAGAAGAAAAAGACATCCCCTATTTGGGAATAGAACTGGCTCTGTTCACTTAAGCTGAGCTCTTTGCCTCCACCTAACCTTTTTTAATAAAAGAAAAACCCAAAGCCCAGAAAATTTGTAGTTTGTGATTTATTCAGAATAACACAGTAGTCACATCAGTAGAGGCAGGATTATAATTTGAATGCATTTCTTCAGAATCTCAGTCCAGTGCTCTTTTCTTTGGGCATTGTTTACCATTCACTCAGCTAGAGTAAGATCTACTTAATACTCTTGCATTCTAAACCGAGGGATCTACCTGATGGCCAACCAGGTCCTCCACTGACAGAAGGAAGCATCACTTTGTTATATTTTTTTTAACGCCTTGCCTCTAGCATGAAATAGATGTAAGCCGATAAATAACTTGCAATTATCAGGGCTGACACATTTAGGCATGTGCCAAAGCCTATGAGTAATTTAGGGCATTTAAGGCAGATACTTGCCTTAAGGTATAGGTCCTACATCTGGTGTTCAAGTTTTATATGTTGAAAAACCTTGTTTAAATATTCATAGGTATCAGGAAATTTGTATTTGTTTTTTAGAATGAATTATTAATAAGGCTGTCAGGGGAAAAAACCCTTAAATTTATAAAACATAAGCTTAAACATAAAATAGTCATGTTTTTCTGAAAGAGTATACATCCAGTGGTACAACAGCATATGTTATTCTGTTTAGAACAAACATATTGCGTCTTTTACACTTGTAGGAATTGATAGGAATGGTACCCACATTCAGTAGATTTTTGATTGTGTATATTGAAGAACTCAACTAACATGGATAATTGAAATCCGCTTAATCTCTAAATCTAATTTGAGTTAGTGTAATAGTTTCTGCCTAGCCCCGAATACAGCTCTTTCTCAAGTCACTAGTGAGCAGTAAACAGTACCATTTCGAGATTTGTTTATTCTCACTTCCCGTGCCAATTCCTTGGTGAATCATCAAGTTGTCAGAAGGAAATAAAAGGAATAGGAAGGAGGAAAAGAAAAAGCAGTCTTTACAATGGAACTAGTGAATGAGTAAGATTTGATTACTAAATCAAAAATCTAGGAATTCCCTACCTGGGAACCTCAGTAATCAATCAATAAACATTTATAAAATACCCATCACATGCCAGATTCTTGCTTAAATGCTAGGGAAACAAAAAGAGGCAAAAGTTCATCCTTGCCCTCAAGGAGATTACAATCCAATGGATTAAAAGTAACAACTGTTTCACCAAATGAAGACAGCTGCAGGTTTTCTATAAATGGTCCAAATTTTGCTTGTAGATCTCCAATGTGGAGGATCCCATCATATCCCTGAGGATTTATGCCACTCTTGAATTTTGGATTATTTTTCATGTCCACAAAGAAAACACAGGAGAAAAGATGCAGTAATTTAAAAGTCACAGTATTCCTTGTAGGTCTAAATTGCACCTTCATTTGGAAAATATTATGAAATCTTAGAGTTGAAGAAATAGGAAGAAAGAAAGGAAAGAAGGAAAAAGAAGGAAGGAAGGAAGGATTAAACACCCTCCTATGTGCAGCATCCTCTTAAGCACTTTTACAAATATCATCTGATTGATCCTCACAATTATGCTGGGAGATAAGTATTAATATCCCCATTTCAAGACATAGGCAAAATGAGGCCATGTGACTTGCTCAATAAACATCTAAACTGAAATGTTTGAAACTCAGATCTTCCTTACCTCTTGAGCTACCTAGGATTAACAGATGTCAAATAGGCTATTCTTAAAAGCATCCCCAGTAAGAGGAACTCATGAATTCCTACATCAGCACCCTCCATTTGAGAGTTTCTATAAGGTATTAGAAAGTCTTTCCTTACCTCTAACCTACTTTGACTGTTTTAAAATGTCTATCCATTAGTCCCAAGTTTTTCTGCCTCATGGGACCAAACAAAACAACAAGCCTTTATAAACTTGGAGACTCTGCTCAGTATGCCCTTTTCCAGGTTTAATATTCCCAGATTCTTCAATTGATCTATAGTCTCCAGTTTTCCCTTCCATGCCCCATCTCCATCCCCCCCAATTCTTTAAACCATTCTGCTTTGTACAATATCCTTCCTAAATTGTGATGTCCAGAATTAAAGATAATCCTCCAAATGTGATCTGTTCAGAGAAGAATATAAGATGACCTTTTGGTCCTATTCTCAATGCTTCTTTAGGTTTTGGCAGCTGCCTTCTTCAACCTTGTAATTCACTGAAATTCTTAGATTATTTTTCGCAGAAATTGTTGTCTAGCTGCACCTCCCTCTTCGGGTACTTCCAAAGCTGATAATCTAGTTTTGGAGATTATAAGATGTATCTTGATGGCTTTTGTAATAGGCATAATTGTAATGAACGTGTTATTTCCAAATTCATCATGGTTTTACATTATCTCTTTGAAACTGCTATTAAATCACTATTAATGTTTTGTTTTGTTTTGTTTTTTTAAAATCAGGGTTTAAGGTAATACATAATGGCAAAAAATATCAAATTGTTTTTCATATAAAGGATAAATTTCTTTTGTGACCCCTGCTCAGTTAGCTTCATTAATATTGAAGTTCCTATTAAGCTACCTTTAAAAATATATCCATATCTGGCTCCCCTCTCCCTTAATTATGCTTTCTTATAATCTACCTAAAAACTAAAGCTAGAATGAAAGCTCAGGCTAGACACTGCTTTGGACTAGTTATGGAGGATATTTAAAGGAAAGCAGCAAGACTAGTCCAAGAATTCTTCCCTTCAGTGAAAACCAAAACCAGTAATCCCAATGATTTAGATCAGTCCACTAAATGTGGAATGCACCTGGAGGAAAAGAATTTAGCCTGCTGCTCACAATCTCTCGAGATCCCTACTGTGAAATTGAAGGGAGTCATACATAGCTTAGAAAAAGCCTAGAGCCATTCTGGACTGCAGACTCTTTCTGCTGATAAGGGCGACCAAGAAATCTGATGGACATGATGCAGATTACGAATTTCTAAAATTATTTTAAGGTATGGTTTGATAAAAAATGTGTAAACATGTATATAGATTTTTTTTTTGGAGGGCACAACAGTTTAGCAGACCTGGATTCTGGGAGGAGGGAAGTATCTATGGTAGAATTCCATTTCCACCCCCAGGAACTGTTCGTGGTAATTATCAAAATGCTCTATAGTAGAAATAGCAATGGCCCTGAAGCCGGGTTATCTTTTGTTTCAATCTCCTCTGATCCTCATTTGCTAACTGATCATGGGCAAATCATGAAATCTGTCCCCTGAGTTTTAGTTTTTTTCATCAGTAAAATGGAAAGAATACTCTCCACCTGTACTAATACATCAGCAATCTGTTGTAAGGCTCAGGTAAGATAATGCAAACCTAAAAGTGCTAGGTAAATGTCGAATATTATTGCTGTTATTATTTTTTTATCATCACCATCATCATCTGAAAATCACAAGGCAAATGTTGTTGCCTGACTATGTTAAGGACATACACCAGTAACTGTCCCAGATCGCCTTTTTTGATTACTTGCCAATGAGAATCATTCTCTTTTGTGTAGAACACTATTCTAAAGTCCCTGATGAAAGGAAAACATATTTTAAAAATATGTGAGTTTTAAATTCAAAGCCCTTTTTACTACTTACCCAGCTTTGGTCCTTGTGGGCCTTTTTTAAAGACTACAGGCAAATGTTCTTTCTTAACTTGCTGAAATTCCTTGGGAAAGAAAAAACAAAAATCAAACCATTTTTCTTTTGTGTGCATTCATTAGATAAGCAAAAAAAAAAAAAAAAAAAAAAAAAGAGCCGTTTGGGCAAAGCAAACACTTAAATATTTAAATATTAACTGAATCCCTTTGAACTTACTGTAAATATTAGAACTTTATTGTTTTTGAAAATGTTAGAAAGCCACACTCAGAATCTCTAGGTGCTACCTGATATGTATGGGTGGAGATCTGGGCTGCCTGAATAATTACAGTTGGGGAAGAGAGATAAAGTTGTCCCTTTTCCTCCTCTATTTTTCTTTGCCCTTGACTATTTTGTAGTAGAAGATTTTTTTTTTCATGGGGGGGGGTAGTTGGGTTTTTTTTTGTTTTTTTGGTCTGGTCAGCTGTAGCTAGTGTTGGATTGTTGGTGGATATCTTTTACCTGATTCTTAAGGGCAGGTGAAAAAAAAATGGCTAAAATAAAACTTCTTTCATCTTCTATAGTTATGGATGTTTTTGATTCCAGGAACATTCAGGACAGATCCTTTCTTAAAGTTTACAACAAGGATCCTGCACATGCATTCAATCACACACCCAAAACTATGAATGGAGATATGAGGGTAAGTGTCTGAATTCCATTTGTAATTTTCCTTTTCATGTGTGTTAATTCAATTTCTTCCTGTCTTCCTGTCAAACAGTTTATTATTTGCATGTTCATGTACCCTCTGGGGCAATTGGAACCTCCTTACTGCTCTTCCACTAGGGTGATTCCCTATCTTGTTGCAAACTGTTAGGGAAGCTGAACAGCAGCTTTCTGACTTCCGTGTTATTTAGAACAAAGTTAACTGACATTTGTATAATTCACAACATGTTCTGAATTATATGTAAATATGAAGTTCATGCCCTGACTCATAAAAGTAGGCTAAACTCCATTTTTCAAAGAACTTAAAAGCACCTTGGTTCTCTTTTGCTTTTCTTTACCTTACCAAGATGACAATTCTTCCTTTCCCCCTTCATCCAAAAGAAAATGAACTAAGTATGCCTCTAAAACCTTTTAATGTGTCCACATGTTAGATTGTGTGAGTCTCAGTTTCCTGAGTGAATGAATGAAGTAATGAAAAAGCATTTTTAAGCCCTTACTTTGTACCTGCCATCAGCTAAACTTGGGGAATAGAAATATAAAAGAAATAGCCTCTGCCCTCAAGAAGCTGATATTCTAAATTATGCTAACTTTCCAAAGCATAGTGGTTTGGTGGAGGGCACTGAAGATCAGCCTGTTTTCAGGCACTCTTACCAATGAAGCACAACAGAGGAATTTTCCTCACTGAGGACTTCCTAAAAAGATCTTCCTTAAAAGGGTCATGGGAAATCTGAAGTCCTCTAGGGTTGGTTTGAAGGGAAAAGAACAGGGAAACTGAAGGTGGAGGAGACTTAGGGTAAATCACATGGCTGTGCAAAAAGGTATTGAGTAAGGCATTTATTAAACATTCAGTAGGAGCCGAGCCCTGGGCTAAGTGCTGGGGAGCCACTCTTGCCCCTCAAATGTAGGAGTTTGCTCTGTTTAAAATGAGATAATTGACCTAATGAACTCAGCAGAGGAACTATATTCGATAAGAAGGTTTTATTATAGGTGAGTTAGAAGGCTCTGTGCTGTTTGCCCTACAGTGGAAATGAAGTTCCCTACCATGAGAAAATTGTTACTGGAGAGTGAATATCTATTTGGGTCAGGATGTAAAGAAGCCAGCAGATTCCATGGAACTCCAGGAAGAATATATAATGTAACCACAAAGAGCAGAATATGAGCGATGACTTTATGAGATTTGAGCCTATGATTTGTTTTACTTCTTAATAATTTTGAGGAGTGCGTCCACTGGCCTCACAATAAGTTTAGGATTATGTTTACTGTGTTTATACTTTACATGTAAAACAAGGTGATGTGAAGACAGTTGTGTCCTATATTTAACCTAAGATTCACATATTATGTGAACCCAGAGGTATCAAACATGTAGCCAATAATACTCCCAGGAAGGGAAAAATAGGTTAAAATGTAATTGGGAAATATGTAAAATGAAGAAAAATACAATACAACGTAGATAATGCCAATCTGTAATTTTCTAAGACAGTTTGTTTCAGAAGGGATTTCTTTTTCTTTGAGCATAACACTACTGCTATAGGGTTATTAATTCACTTTTTATTAACTTGCCATTTTCATTGTCAGGGAAGTTTCTAGAAGGTTAAGTTCTCACAAGTCTCTTTGCTATCTGCCATCTCTGCTTCTTGGAAATGGAGCCTTCCCAGTGCTTAGAGTTCCTTTTCTGGGATTTAGAGCCATTCTTATTTAGGAGACCTAGAATAGACTCTGAAATTCATGTTAATGGCTGATAAAGACACCTTTTTTGACTCCCAAACAGATGTGAGACCTGCATAAAGATTGGCAGGGAACACATATAGAATCAAATATTAACCATTTGCACAAGATTGATTATCATGAAACAGGGTTTGGGGCTGGAGACTCTGGGTACATTGTGCCTTTGCACAAGACCCTTGTGACTCTTTGTTTTGAGTGGTCTCCATCCTGATTAAATACTAACCTTTTTGTTGGGGAAAACCCAAATGCTCATCCTATTGTGTTCCTATCCCAATTGCACACTGTCACAACCAAAAAGCAGGATTTTGTTTAGTATCCTGGTTCAGCAAAGGAATTACCAGTTTCAGAATCAGCCAAGTGTAATAATGAAAACAAGGAAATGAACTCTCTTTTGTTTCCTTTCTAACCTTGCTCAGTTCTATGAGATCATCTCGGAATATGACCCCTACTAATCCTCAAAACTAATGGAAACTCAATTCACTCATATTGAAATGCTGATATGCCTACCCTTCATCAAAGGGACCTATTCTGGTTGGAATTATCTCTCCTTCCCTTAAAAAGCAGGATCCTCCCTACATAAGGGAATGAAATATCTCTAATCACATTGCCCAACATTACCAATTTTGAAAAAGAAATTTATTTCAAAATAATTTTATTATATCATCTTTTTTTTAATCACCTAAATTTTTGTTTTTGTTTTTATATCATCTAAATTTCCTATTTCCCTATTCTCCCCCAGAGAGTCATGCTTTTATAGCAAAAGTAACCAATATATTGAATTGATCTGATGTTTGTATTCATTGTTCTGAATCTGGGGTCTCAAGCAATTAGGTGGTGCTATAGTGGATGGAGTAATGGGCCTGGAATTCTCCCTAAATTCAAATCTAGCCTTAGATACTTGTTAACTGTATGAACCTGGGTAAGTCACTTATCCATTTTTGCCTGTAAAATGAGCTGGAGGAAAGAAATGACAAATCATTCTAGCATCCCAAATGGGGTCATGTACTCAAATGCTATTGAAAAAACTATTCAATAATATCACTTATGGTCCCCCACCTCTACATAGATTCCTGAGATGATTTCTCATATCCCTTCTTTAGTCCCAACTTGATCATATTTTACATCCCTCAATTTTGAGTGTTTTGATGTTTTTTCCCATTTTTATCTTCCCATGCTTCTCTGGATTCATCAGATTCATTATTTTTATAGTAATATTCTATTTCCTTTATATCCAATTTTTATTATCAAAAAAGTGCTATAAAATATAAATATTTTTGGTATATGTGGAGCCTTTTTTGTCATTGAGCTCCCTAAGGAAGGAATTTAAAAACTAGTAGATCAATAAAACAGTTCAACTAAAATGCCTAACGGTTGTTAAGAGTTAGCAGAGTCCTTCCTCTGTTTTCTGCTAAAGCATGGTAATGAAGGAATTTGCTTGTGGCTGTTCTTATGAGTCACTTGCTGAAGTACTGAGTCTGATGTCATCAGAGCTTCACTTACCAATCTCTATTGGCAGAATGGAACAAAAAAAAAAAATACAAATAAACTTACACCCTGTGGAAAGCATAGTCTGGGACAGGCCTGGGAATAGGGATGAGCAATATCAAAACTGGATCTTAGAGGTGGTTTCAAACATTCCTTCAGCACCAAATTAAATCTCATGTCATTAACAGAAAAATGTTAGCAAGTCTGTCCAAACTGTATCATCTTCTGGAGCAATCATTGGAAAATACTAGTATTACTTGGGAAACACAGAATGAATACATCAGCCTTGAGGTTATAGGCCTCAGGGCACAGACAAAACATATACTTGGTGGTGGAAATGCTTGTGTTTTTGTACATTTAATATCTCAATCTGAGAATTTTTGAGGTCTAACTGTTCTATATGACTATGATTAAGTAGAGAAGGTATTGTCGTGTAATGGAGAGAATGCTAGCTAGTCTTGGAGTCTGTAAGGCTTGTATTTGAATACCACATGGGATTCTTAATTAGCTCTGTGAT
This sequence comes from Sminthopsis crassicaudata, assembly GCF_048593235.1. NCBI lineage: Eukaryota > Metazoa > Chordata > Mammalia > Dasyuromorphia > Dasyuridae > Sminthopsis > Sminthopsis crassicaudata. The sequence goes on from NC_133621.1 coordinate 61,016,499, forward strand.
ATCTTGGGCCATTCATCAATCATCAGTCAATAAGCATTTATTAAGCATTTCTTTTGTGTCAGGTACTAAAGATACCAAGACAACAATGAAGCACTTCTATTCTCAAGGAACTTAAATTTCCTCCAAGCAGATACCATAGACACAGATACATGAATCTAGAACAAACACATGGTGGTATAGAGATGTCACCAGCAATTGGGATAAACTACTTAAACTCTTTGAGCGTCATTGTTCTAAACTGTAAAGGTTTGTTGTGAAGATCAAATAAGATAATGCGTTTAAGGTGATTTATCATATCATCCTTGGCTGTTCCTCCTTTTCAGATATCTTCCCCATACCAGAATGATCATGTGCAAAGTCTTGTTTCCCCTGTCTCTCATATCTCCTCTTTTTCCTATAAATAACTGTATAATTAATCTATGTTGGACCCTTTCTACCTATTACCTGGACCATTAAGTCTTTCCAATTGTTCTTCCTGCCCACAAATCGTGTCCCCTCCAGTTCATGGTATATGCTATTAACAAATAAAACAATTCAAATCACGAAACTCTCCACTTCCAAAGGTTTTTTTAAATGACTCCCTCTTGCCAACCAATAAAAAATATGTCCAAATTTCCTAGTTTGGCATTTAAAACTTTTTGCAATCCAATTCTTCCGCTTTTTGTGACCTCATGTCCTCCAGTTCTCCAAATACCTAGTTGGATTTCTCCATCTTTTTCACCTGCAGGCCTTTTCCCCATTCTTCTTCCTTTGTCTAAATTTGCGCCTTCTAACATTCTATCATTCAAGACCCAGACCTAAAGCCAGCTCCTCTTTGAAATGTTCCCTTATCTGTCCCAATTGGAAGAGCTTACTTGTGGTCTTAGGGCACAAAATAGGAATAATGATGATAACTATAAACTGTATATTTGTATGGTACTTGGAAGTTATTTCACTTTTTTCCTCATCACACTGCCTGTGAGTTATTCAGAAAACGAATTGTTTTCCTTATTTTTGTAAATAAAGGAACGGGTTCTGGGAAGTTAAGGGACTTGTTGTCTGGGAAGTTAAAGTCCCTAACTTGAAAATAGCAGAATGAAGATTAGAACCCAGGACTTTTTATTTCTTGTCTAATGTTCTGCTGCCTTCACTTTCTATATGCCGCCATTTATTACAGATGGCCAATTTATATGTCTGAAATAAATACACATATGTGTGTATGTATATATATATATACACACATAAACATGTATAGGTACATGGTTGTGCATATATAATTGTAAGATATAGATATAGATATAAGCATATCTTTGTATATCTATGCCTTCCATCCATCCAAGTGAAAATAACTAGTAGTCAGAAGGACTACTTTCACATTCCACTGTTTAAGTCCTTCCCTTTCCCTCCTCCTACCTCTTCTCCCTCTCCCTCACCTCCCCCACCCTTTGCCTTTATCACTAGTATCTTTGCCAAGAAAACCCCGAATGGGTCATGAAGGATTGGACACAGTTAAAAACTAAATGAACAACAATTTAATAACCTGATTGTGCCTTTCCTCAACAGAACAACCAGAGTCTAACGTCAGTCCTTTGCATTTCAAAGTCCATGATTTAACACATAGCTATCACTTCATCTTCCTTTAAGAGAACTGAATAGATGAATAAAAGAGAAGGCAGGGAACACAGGAGAAACTACTTCTTGTACTTTCCCGCCTTGTTTCACTGTAGAGCTGGCCTAATCAATTTAATGGAGTTTCAGGGGCCTGAGTCTCTGAGAAATGGAAGTTGTGGAGAGATGTGGTGACATGATCATTAACATCTGGTGGGGAGAGCTGAAGGCATCTCCTAGACCTGGGGGCTTGGCCCTCCATTCATAGCTCCTTGAAGTGGTTAGGTCTCTGGGAAGGACTTGTACTTGACCAATAAGAGGTGATCAAAAGAATAGCCTTAGGATATGCAGCTGTCATTCTGTACCCCATACTAATTATTACATTAGAGTTTGTTGGACTCTTTACCCACCAGAGAAATCTAGATGTATTCTATTCTAAAGAGGAGACTAGGCTGGAGAAAAAATAAGTCTTTAGGGATAGCCCCTTAGACTCAGATTAAGAACCCCCAAAACATGGAGTTATAGGTCCTGAATTACATTAGTGGGAAAAATAGTGTTACAATAAAGACTTCCAGGTATCTCTGTGCAAATTCTCTCTCACTGAGGACCAGGGAAGGAGAGAAGCGGGCATGGTTGTAGCATGGGGCAGTAATGTTGGAAAGGGAGTTGAGCAGACCAGTCTTTAGGGTTTGTGGTAGAAAATTAGTAGGTACAGTCACAGCCTGGTAGCCTTTTGCCTTAGTTCTGTAACAAAAGTGTACATTTACATAGTGTTGAATTAAGCCCCACAATTCTATTTTAAGGTACTTTTCTTTTCCCCTTTTTACTAAGGCTCAGAGTTTGTTAAATGACTTTTCAGAGTCATACAGCCAAGAAATAATGGAGGCAGAATTCAAACCCGGATCCAGAGTCCTTGTGTCTAGTATTCTCTTTATCCCCTTACACTCCCTCTAAATAGCCCATTTTCACCAATCATCAGAGCCTTCCCAGTCAGCTGGCACCGTGCCACAGCAGACTGAAGGCTTTACAATAGCAGAGGCAATAACATCGTTGCGGACGTCTGAAGCATTTTCTTATTTATGTTCTCGACTGTTTGACAGCCCTGCCTGCGTTTCATTATATGCTCGAGTTAACACTGTTGAAATCACTTGAAAATGATGAACAAAATGATCTCCCTCTTGTGCTGAGGAGCTTTTTCCTACAAGTCAAAAGGTGTGTCTCCTGGGAAGGGGAGAGGATTGTTTTTATGGGGATCATTAGGGATGCAGACACGTGTTAATTCTGTGGCTGGGGCAGGGTCAGTTAGGACACATCCTACCTCTGAAGTTAGGAAACCTCCTCTTTTTGTTTTTTAAAGGAACCAGCTCCTCTCGCACAGCTGACGTGCAGCCTCCCAAGGCTACACTGTTGCTCCCTTCTCCTGACACTTTTTTTTGTCATTGAGAGGTTATGACAACACAAGACATATTGTATTTATAAACATCACGTGTTTCCTCGTTGGGGCTCGCAGCGTCTGCCAGACAGAACACATGGAAGAAACATTTCTCGTTAGCTCAGCATCGGTTTGACTTGGGCTGATTTCCGGGACGGGGAAAATGCCTTCCTAGTCAGCTTTAGCTTTTCAGAGAGCAGGAGCAAAGCCCCAAATGTCCGTGAAATAGTCCTAACGGGAGCGGCTACTGCTCCTTTAAACCGCCTGTTTTAACTAAAGACTTCCTTTTGTAAAAGGGGGAAAAAAAATCCCAGCCCAAACCCAAAAACCCAAGCTGTGCATTTAGTCCATGTGAAGACTGGGCTGGACTGGAAGCGTTTGGACGCTTTCAGATTCTCTGTGAGTCCAGAAAGTTTTTCCAAAGAAGAAAAGGTTCCTAGAAGATGTAAGGTAAGAACTTTGATTTTCATGATCTTCAGAAAACTTTCATGCTTATCAAATACTCAGATTGAGTTGATTTTTAAGTGTTCTGTATCAAAATGCAAAACATAACTTTCAGAAGATTCATAATTAAATTAGGGGTTTTTTTTAACCTTTTAAGTGCACTTTAGAAGGAAATTTCTTTAGAGACTGAACCTTTGAAGATATTTATCTAAATTGTAATAGGCTTTTCCTGATCTGTAAACTAGTTGCTTATTAACTTTGTGACTTAGAAAGAGTTAAAATGTCGATAGCATTAGGTTGTTCTATGAGTTTTGTGACAGTTTCCCAGGTTTTTAATGAGAGACCGACCTACCTGTTACCGGTTATAAAGGCACATGGGAAGTGAAGGAAGGTAATTTTTTGTGACATCAGGATCCCCATTCCAATGTAAGAAATAAACTCATTTAGAGAATTTTTTTCTCTACTAAAGAAATAATAAAGCCAAAATCTAATAAAACAAATAAAAGTTCACTTTTTCAGAGAAGCTAGTTTTGATGAGGTTAGAGTGGTCTAGATTCCTGGTGTAGACCACTCCACACCTCATCAGTTTGATGGAAAAGTTTTAAGTAAGTCATATCTTGTTTTGAAAATAAATTGTCAGCTTAATAATCCTCATGTTAGAACTAATGCTTCCCTAGTTCTAACTATCTCTTATTGTGTTGTTTTTCATAAAAGTGGGAATCGTGCTCATTTTCAGTAATTGTTAGGACAGGGCTAAAGCTAGGATTGGTTAAATCACTGCTTTTTGTAACTTATCATCAACCCAGCACAGTGCCTTGCCTGTGGTTCCAGTGGGCGTGTGTCTCAATTTCAAGAAAAGAAAAGTATATGTTTTAACAAGTCGTTGCTAAAGGAATATCCTTTGTCAGACCACATGCTCCAGTTTTTGGTTTGGAAAATATGGTTGCCGTAAACCTAAAACAAGTATACATTTACTGAATTGAAGTATTTCTTTTAAAAGGACCATAATGAGAGAGTCGTTTTTTAAGGTTCCCCTTTAGTGCATAGACAATTTAAATGGTGGGAGATAGCATGGTACAGTAGATACATACCTCGCTTTATTAGAAAGAACATTTTCTGCTCAGATACTCCCTAATCTCTCTCGCTCTCAGCCAGATAAGGCAATGGGTAGAGTGCCCAGCCGGGACCTGAGTTCACATGCAGTCCCAGATATTTACTAGCTATGTGACCTATTTCTTGAAATGCAAGGCAGTCATAGTAACACCTACTTCCCAGAGGTGTGGTGAGGGTTAAATGAAATATAATATCTGTCACACACTCAAGCACAATGCTTTGCTCACAGTAGATGCTTATTAAATATTTGTTCCCTTCCTGTTCAGTAGCCCAGGAAGCTTTTTAAGGGTACAGGTAACACAAAAGTTGCTGATCTTCATTGTTAGAGAGAGCTAGTACTTGATGTACCTTTTTTTTTCTCATTCCATACTCTGTGTGTGTGTGTGTGTATATGTGTGTGTGTGTGTGTAACTGTACCTGGTTTTTAATGCTTGAGAAATTTTCTGTTAATCTTAGTATTTGTCAGATGATTATCTGAGAACAACCTAAGGCAAGTTTTATTATCTCCTTTTAGTGCACGAGGACACAACCATTCTCTCAAGATCATATACGTCAGGGATGTCACAGAAAATAAGACATTTCTACTTGTTCTGCCCTCGGCTGCCAACCCCGCTTTCTATATTCTAGATAAATTACAATCAAAAGGGAGATCTGGGCTGTGTTGCCAGCTGTGTGACTTTCAACAAGTCATGCCTTCTCAAAGTGCATTTTCTGATCTCTCAAATATGAATATTTGTTCTACCTACCTTCTAGAGCTTTGAAAATTTAAAATCATTCATTTGTAAATGTGAGCCATTAGCACTGACTGATTTTTGTACAGTTGGCAAAATCTTTTTTTTTTTTTTGAACTTTCAAGCTTTTATAATTTAATGTCATAGAATCATAGAATGAGATCTGGGATGAACCACAGAAACCATCTAGCCCAATCCCCTCATTTTATAGATGAGAAAACTGAAGCCCCCAAAAGTGGAACATGACTTAAACCCCAAGGCCACAGAAAATATGACAGGATGGGAAACTTGTTCATTTGATTCCAAATCCGGGATTCTGTCCACTGTTCCATGATCAGACTTACTTGACTAAACCTGACCCACAGTGATATAAGTAGAAATCTAACCAATTGGATTGGAGGGTTTTGTATTTTGTCACCTGGACCTAGAGATTCTTTCCTCTTTCCTACAGAGACTTGGATACAGTACTGTTTTCTTCTGTCTGTGTGGTGTCACACCATAAAAATTTGTATTCTTGGGATAAAAGCAGAGTATTTATTTTTCTACTTGAAGAGAAAGTCTCATGCTCTCCTGCCTTCAGTAGAGATTAGAGCTCATGGAGGCTACTGGCTGAGCTACAAGATGGGGAAGAGGAGGTCTGGGTAGGGGTCCTTAGATAGTAAAGTTGATTCTCTGGTGAGGTAATCTAGATATTTGACTCTGTCTCCTTCCTAGCCTTCCAGTGAATGCTATGTCTGGCCTCTCCACCCTTTCCCAGCATCAATCCTCCTGCCCCCCAGATTGAGACATCAACTCATCAGTATAAATATCTGGTGATTTGTGAATGTGAAGGTAATTACTGCCAACGACATCACCCAGGAACACAGCTGCTCATCACAGACCCAGAAATAGGGACTCTAGGATCAAGGCAACTTACCCTCTTACCAAAACATTCCCTGTGGATTTTTTGAAGTCTTTTTGAATTTTAAACTCTAATCTCTTCTCCTTTCCTTACCCATAGAATTAGGAAAGTATCTTTCTTGAATGAGTATGAAGCACCTACTATGTAACAAGATCCTATAATGCAAGCCTGTGGGTCAGCTAATGGAGACTGAGGCTAGTGAGTCACTTTAGCGGCTCTTTAGTTGCACTAAGTCCAACAACCAATATGGTCATATCCATGTGACTGAACCATCCAGATCTGAAACAGAATAGATCAAGGCGCACTGTGCCAGTGAGTAGTGAGATCAGGCTGGTGATAAATTGCTGGGTATCCAACCTGTGGGAATTTGGTAGACCCAATTTTCTTCCTACCCTTCCAAATCCCCCTCCCCCAAAAAGGACCATGGTTCTGTACTAAATTCCAGATATACAGAGAACCCCCCCCCAAAAAAAAATATATCTGCCCTCAAGGAGCTTACTTTCTACCAGAGAAAAAAAGAGGGGAACTAATAAATATGTAGTGTTTACAAAGGAATAAATTGGTGCAAAGAACCCAAGCAAGTGCAATGAATAATATCAATCAGGTGACATTTATGTTGAGCTTCAAAGGAACTCAGGCAGTTGGAGGAGATGGTACATTCCAGAAGAACTGTGGTGTGAGTGATCCCTCCAACAATACATATCACAGCTTTGTCTCTGTCTTTTCATAAGTTCTCCAAAGTGGATCCACCCATCTCTTTATTGGTCTTCCTTTAAGTCTTTCAATGTTCCTGTGTACATCTTACATTTTATATCCCTTCTGGTATGCTCATGGACATGTTATAGCTTGTATTTTTTTCTGGTTTCTGAAAGTTCCTTGATACTAAGGACTGTTGATTTCCATTTCCAGACCTAACTAGCATGTTGTTTATTTCACAGAATAATGTTGTGTTATTGATGAATAACTGTTTAATTGAATTGAAAAAGTGAAGCAGGAAAAAAAAAACTTATCCCCACTCCAAATACTGGTTTCTGAGCTACTTGGGGAAACCAACCTTATTGCATCTTACAGAAAGTTTAATCCTATCCAAAATTGTCCTCAATTATAAAACATTTATTGATAACAATTACCTTCTTCCATAATAGGCTCTTAAACTGTTAGACTGAAAACAAAATCGATTAAACTCAAATATCTATTTGTTGTGAGGTCGGAGAGGGAGGCAACACGTGCCATGTGAGGAAAAGAACAGAGAGGCAATAGTCAGGGTGTTGTCAGAGTATTACCCTCTAACAAATGACCGGAAGGCTATTTAACTCTTCAGGAATCTGGGTACCTCTCTTAGACTTGCAGATCAGCTGCTCACCTTTCCAGACATAAGGAGGAAGTTTCCTCACAAAGTGTTCCCTACACCTATGGTAGTAGAAGTCTAGATATACATAGAAATGGAGCTCCTGTTGTCTAATGTGAGAATAAATGGGCAAAGATAATTTTATTATTTTTAAATAAATTTTAGAGGATTGAACTAGAGGCTTCTATTGTAATATGTAAAATCAAAGGTCTTGCCACTTCAAAGAGTTTAGAAACCACTTTTCTAGCCTATTCAAGGCACACTTTTGCAACAGAGTGGCAGTCAGTCAAGCCATAGACCTACTAGTTAATAAGTATTTCTTTTTTATTTTCTTTCCTTCCTTCCTTCCTTCCTTCCTTCCTTCCTTCCTTCCTTCCTTCCTTCCTTCCTTCCTTCCTTCCTTCCTTCCTTCCTTCCTTCCTTCCTTCCTTCCTTCCTTCCTTCCTTCCTTCCTTCCTTCCTTCCTTCCTTCCTCCCTCCCTCCCTCTTTCCCTTCCTCTCTTCCTTCCTTCCTCCCTCCTTCCTTCTCTCCCTCTATCTAGGTTTCATAAACCTAGAACCAGGAAGCACCTTTGAGATCATCTAGTCCAACCTTTTTATTTTGCAGATGAGGAAACTGAGACCCAAAAGATCATGACATAGCCAAGATTCCACAGGGAGTGCCTGTGACTGACCTTGTATTTTAACTTGGCTCCTGTGATTCCACATTCAGAGCTTTTCCCGCCACCTCCCATCTCACATAATTGAAAAAAAAAATTATAATAGAATTGAATCAATAGAAGGAACTTGGAATATTTATGTTAGAGAAGATGTGAGGAGATGATAGCTAATTTCAAGTATTCAAAGGGCTGATGTGAGGCAGAAATTCAGTTTGTTCTGCTTGGCTGACGTGATCAGTATTAGGAGCAATGGGTGGAAATTTCCAGAGTCTCATATAAGCTCAATGCAGGGAAAAACTTCCTTACAATTAGAGTAACACTGAAGTAGAATGGGCTGTCTAGAGTTAGTAGTAGATCCTTTATTGTAGGATCTTCCAACAAAAGTGGTATGACTGCTTTGGTGGGATGTTTATACAGGTGGTTCATACTGAGCTATATTAGGGATTGGACTACATCACTGCTGATACCCCTGCCAATGCCAAAGTTCTGTGATAGTTCAATCTATTATTTTTACTGTGGAGAACCTGGATTTAGCTTAATCTGTTTAGCTTTATAGTAGTAAAGCTAAGGATCTACCAGGTGTCCCAGTAGCTACAATACAGGACTGGACATAGAGTCAGGAAGGATCTGACCTCATGTTGAAGGTTGGAGCCATTTTCTTTATTTTTTTTTGTTATAGGTAACTTTTTATTTTATTTTTTATTAACGCTTTTTATTTTTCAAAACATTTACATGGGTAATTCTGCAACATTAGCCCTTGTAAAACTTTGTGTTCCAATTTTCCCCCCCTTCTCCACCCTCCCCTAGATGGCAAGTAGTCCAATATTTGTTAAACATGGTAGAAGTATGTGTTAAATCCAATATAGGCATACATGTTTATACAATTATCTTGCAGCACAAGAAAAATCAAATCAAACCAGAAAAAAAAAAGAAAAAGAAAATAAAATGCAAGCAAACAACAACAAAAGTAAAAATGCTAAGTTGTGATCCATACTCAGTCCCCATAGATCTCTGTCTAGGTGCAGATGGCTCTCTTCACCATTAAACCATTGGAACTGGCCTGAATCATCTCATTATTGAAAAGAACCACGTTCATCAGAACTGATCATCATATAATCTTCTTGTTGCTGTATACAATGTTCTCTTAGTTCTACTCATTTCACTAAGCATCAGTTCATGTAAGTCTCTCCAGGCTTCTCTGAAATTTCAGAGAAGCCTGGAGAGACTTACCACAATTTATTCACCATTCTCCAATTAATGGGCATCCACTCAGTTTCCACTACAAAAAAGGGCTGCCACAAACATTTTTGCACATTTGGGTCCCTTTCCCTCCTTTAAGATCTCTTTGGGTTGTAAGCCCAGTAGAAACACTGCTGGATCAAAGGGTATGCACAGTTTAATAACTCTTTGGGCATAGTTTCAAATTGCTCGGTTGGAGCCATTTTCCTTGTGTGACCCTGCATAAATCACTTAACTGTTCTCTTTCTCTTTTTTCTCATCTGTAAAATGGGGATAATAAAAGCGCACATTCCCTAAGATTCTCAAGGAAGTCAAATGAAATAATGTTTATAAAACACTTGGCATACTTGAATCACTATGTAAGTGCTAGTTATTTTTTATTAACCTAGATCTATTGACCACTTATCCCTTCAGTGCTGTCTCAAGTTATGTAACATAATGCAGGATATAACAAATATATATTTAAATAGGTTCTTAATGTTGAAAAAGTACTTTTCCCCCAGCAACTCTGTTTGAGGTAAAATTTGAATCTCTGACTCCAGACACCAATCCCAGCATTCTTTCTTATATAGAATTTTGTGTTCTTAATTACTTATATTTGAGACATAAAGTTTTATTTAGGTGGAGAGGGGGTCTGATTTAGATAATATCATATAGTACAATTCTTATCTCCATCCATTCTAATAAGGGGAAAAAATGATCAGGTTTCCCTATCACTTCAGAGAAGGGAATATATTTCTTTGCTCATCTTACTGTGGAATAATATAGAGATGTTATGGTGTAGCCAGACTTTATTAAATGGAAAAAATTTTTTGAATTAACCAGGTTTGGATTATCCAGTATTTTTATTGTAGAACAATAGGCCACCGGGTCACCTGGGAAATAGCAGCTGTTACAAATTACAAAGGTACTTTGAATAAAAACAATATTGTCTTAGCTAGGATTTATGGTATTATAATTCTATTTTGAAAAATCTCTGCCTTTTTATAGTAAAGCAAATAGCTTTTTATAAGAAATCTACATGAAGCTTCTTCCAAAATTGTTTTTAGCAATGAACCAAACTGACTTTATTGAGTTATACATTCCTTAAAATCTTCCCCGGTGGTCAGTGGGAGAGGAAGAGGTAGATTGTATTCTATGTTTATTGACTGACTACTTAAATGGATGTGAGATCTCATCAATGTGGGTCTTTCCTCCCCTAGACTATTACTCATATTTCTTTTAGTTTCATGGATTTTCTTGCAATATTCAGGCTTTCTGTGTGTTCCTGATTATTGCTCATTTTTTCTGGTTTATATATGGGGGGAAAAATAAAATTTGATATAAAGACTTCTAAAGACATTTAACTTGATATACAGCATGGCAGACTTTAACTACTGAAATTTCATCATTAGGTCTTTTATGAGAATATACATGAATATGCAAGATATGATTTGAGCTATTAAAAAAACCTTTTCTTTTCATACTGTAACTCATTCCATATTCCAAATGTAGAAAATGTGTTTTAATTCAGTCATTTGATACACCAGATCTACCTGTTGTTCTTTTTTTCTCCTTCCCTCCATGAAATCAAAGACATTACTTACCCTTGTTCTGATTTTAATCATTTCAACTGGTTCTAATGATTTGGGTTTGCTCTGGCAGGAATTGCTGGGGGGCAGGATAGGAGTGTCTTCTTCCAATCTCCAAATGACTTCTCAATCTCCAAATAACATTTTTAAAATGCCTAATATGAGTGTAAAAGTGTTGGTTTGACTAATTTAGAAACTTCAGGCATCTGATATGATAAACAGCCACATGACTTCACCCTATGGTGTTTTTCAAAGCCCTTCTTTAAAACAAATAGATGTGGCTCTCAGGAAAAGATCAGGAAGTAAAATATTCATGCTTTTACTTTCAGGGTGGGCACTAGCTTGGATCCCTTTGACAGATGGTCTACTCTCTAAGTAGGAAAGGAGGAAAAGAGGGAAAATTCTGATAATATACTCACAAAGTGGGCAGTATTTTTGTTTGCCTTTTAAAGAAAAATCTAAAAATATGTTTCCTAGCAGCTGTTTAGCAGCAAAACAAAAAAGCTGCTTCACTGTGAAGCAGATTACTCACCAGTTATCTCTAGGGTTCAGACCTTATTGCTGCAGAAATTTGCTACAGATTTTACTGTATATATTTAGACTAAGGAGTCTATTAGCTTGCGATCTGGGAGGGCCCTGGAATTCTGATGGAAATAAGAAATGTGCCTTTGTTGGCAACCTAAGGACATAATTATGTTAATCTGACCAGTTTAATACTGAAATATGTTGTTTTAAAATGTTTCGTATTTTTATTATTCGTAGCAACATTCTGAAGGAATTTTGTTGAAATGCTAATAAGTTTCTGCTTGGTCATATTCTGTGAATAGAACTTGAGGAAGAAGAACAAAATGAATCAAGTCCTTTGAACTTGGCAACATTCACAAATAGAGCTTTACAAAAATGTCAGGGGAACACTGCACTCGACATGCAGTTATTTTGTATAAGTACTAGGTCTGCACAGAATCACAGAATTTGGGAGGTAGACGGGACCTCTGCAGCCACCAACCACCCAGTGTAACTCATACAAGAAAGGAAATCTCAGTACAATATATTGAACAAGTAGTCATCCCAACATTTCTCATTGCAGTGATTTCACTTTGAGACAACATTAATTGCAATAAAGTTTTTCCTATCAACAAGCTTATATTTGGCTCTTTCAGATTTCTACCTGTTTCTGGTTATGCCTTCAGGTGCAAATAACAAATCTCACTTTTCTTCCACAATATCTTTCAGATTATTAAAGGCAAATAAAGTCTTCTTTCCTTCAGGATCTCCATATTTGGTTCTTTCAACTTATTCTCATATAACATGCACTCCGAACTTTTTTTTTTAACCATATTGGCTGACTTGTTTTGGATATCTCTAGCTTATCTGTGTTCTCCTTAAATTGCAATATTCAAAACTGAATTCAGTGTCCCAGATGAGTTTTCACAAGACACAGGGACTCTCATGGCCTTATTCTTCTACTCTTGCCTTATTCTTGGAAGCTATGTTTCTCTTAATACAACTCAAGATTACATTACATTCTTTGATTGCCATGTCATAATACTGGCTCATATTGACCTTGCAGTCCACTAAAACTTCCAACAAAGTTGGATAAACTCTTTTTCAGACAAATTCTTATCCATCCATCTTCCTCTGTCTTAAACTTGTGAAGTTCAATTTTTTGGTATCCAAGTATAAGACATTAGATTTGTCCCTACTGAATTTCTTCTTATTGGATTCATCTCAATGTTCTAGACAAAAGCTGTTTAAACTGTGGGTCAAAATCCCATGTGGGGTCATGTGATTGAAAGTGGGGGTTACAAAATATTTGGCAATAGTAAAAGATATCAAATTTTCCAACATTTAATTATTTATGTAAAAATAAACAAACACATCCATTAGTATGCAAATTTGTTTTCTTCTTTAGTAAATAGTAGAATTATATATGTAAGCCAAAGAATTGTTTTAAAATAAATTTCGTTATGATTTATCATCAGTAAGTGTTTGATTTGTGTCCTTGTTTTATATGCCTGGATGCTCGAGGTCATATAAAAATTTCTCAGTCTAAAAGGGGTCAAGTGGAAAAAGCCCTGCTCTAGCCTATCAAAATCTTTTTGGATTCTGACCTTCATCCAGTGTGTTAACCTATCTATCCCAATTTTGTGTCATCTGCAAATCTAATGGTCATGTCATTGATTACTGTATCCAAATTACTGGCAAGCACAACTCCCCTGGGTTCCTCTGCTGGAAAACTCTTGTCATGTTGACATTGAGCCATTAACAACTAACTACACTTTGAGTCCAGCCATCCAATTGCATTTTGCATATAATTATATTTTTATCTATTCTGTGTCTTTCCATCTTTTCCCATAAGAATATACTTTTTCAAAAGCTTTACTTACATATATGTATATATAAGCTACATATGTATATATATATAAACTATATCTATAACTTCTACTCACCATGGACAATGAGAAGAATTTGTTCCAGTAGCCATGTAGATGCTGAAGCAAGCATTTTAGAGTGCTTAGAGCTTGGTCAGACTTCAGACACCAAGGTCATCCATTGCTTTCTAAGCCATCACCAGTAATTTGGACTTGTGTTTTGCCACTGGGCTCAATGACTGGGAGAGTAAGGCTGATGACTTTGCATAGTTCTGCCAATTTATGTGCAACTTAAGACATCACCCATGATGTCACTGCCCCTTTTTGAAAATGAAAGTGTTGTTTACACATCAACTATGTCAAAAAAGGATTTCAGATTTCTCTAATGTGACCTGTGCTAGCTCTTTATAATCATGGCTTCCCTTTCTGATGATCACCAACTGCTCCTTTAAGGATTTCATCTAGAATTTTCTTTTTTTTCTTTTTTCTTTTTTTCCCCCTGAGGCTGAGGTTAAGTGACTTGCCCAGGGTCACACAGCTAGGAAGTGTTAAGTGTCTGAGATCAGATTTGAACTCGGGTCCTCCTGAATTCAAGGCTGGTGCTCTATCTACTGTGCCACCTAGCTGCCCCCTTCATCTAGAATTTTCATGGGAATCAAAGTCAAGTTCATTGCCCTATAAACTTTTTTTGGAAAATTGGTTTGAAATGTATCTTTATCTGATACCATAATACCTTTCCTATCTTCCATAGTCTTTCAAATATTACTCAAATTCCTTCACGGTTTTACCTCCCAGAGAAGTGAAAATATTATTAGGAAAGAAAAGCAAATGTTAAAAAATATCTATGGTTCCAGTGATAATGGGGTAAGGTAGATAAGGATAAAGAAGTTTTGATTGTTTTGATTTTGAACCTGAGTTCCCTGCTTTTTGGTGCTCATGAGAGGAATAGAGACTATGCCTTCCCTTGAAGGGAAGGAAAACATTGACTTTTACAGAAGCATCCAAGAGAGTATCTTTGGGCTTTGACTCTGAAAGTTTCTCTTTGATAGCAATACAATTCTAATGAAAATAATCACCTTCACATCCTATTCAGCTATCTTTTCTAGCCATCTTACCACTGGCTCTGCTGTTGCCCCATTTTCTCAAATAGAATAGTATTTATTGGATCAGACCTCCAGAAAAATATGCCTCTAGTCTTTCAGGAAGTTTAATTTACTCACTTTTGAACTCCAGCCCTGGGGTTAAGGTATTTTGATTGGCGAGTGAATGAGTGTAAACTTATCTAGTGCACAGCTGATCCCACCCCGATTCATTTCCCATCCTGTCTGTCTTCTGAAATGTCCTGTCATTACATGTGCCCCCACACACACCTCTTGCTTTGGGCATAGTAATTAAATCAATAGTAATACAAAAGTGATACCCCAATTATCTGGCCTTGGCCAGATGCCTTGACCAGGTGAGCACTATTTTTGATCAAAAAAGACAGTTATAACTGAGTGCTAATAGGACCTGTGCACTGAATCAATCAAAGTCATTGTGTGAGAGATGGAATCACTCACTAAGCAGTTTTTATAAAAATGAAAAGCTATCTTAGATGGGGAGAGGGAGACAGGATTCTGATCTGCATCTGCATTCAAGAGACTGGAGCAAGAAAGGAGCAAAAGGCTGTAAAGAGAGGGGATATAATGAACACTTCAGTGCTGCTAGGAAGGTCCACGCTGAGAAAAGTCCCCAAGAAAAGGTTTGCTTTTTCCCCAATATCCCTATCCTGAGGCTCTATGTCAAGTCGCTAAGTAATCTTTAAGTACTCGCTATGTGCCCAGCATATGCTGTAATATAATTTAGGACAGGCTAGGCTAGGATGCTCGGTTACACTGTGCTGCATTGTTATATTATAGTATATTATAATCTGTTGTTCTGTTAACCAAATGTGTCTAGTAACCTGAATTTTGTCTTAACCACAGAGGCCAGGAATTGACTAGAGATTAATATAAATGTGTGATTAGGCAGAAAGCCCAACCTTTACTTAGACATTAGGAATTTTTCTAACTGTGGACTTGGAACAGTTGTGGCTGAACTTTGAACTTTTCATCTAAAATTAACTCCCTAAAGCCAAAGAGGAAGGAGCCAAGTGAACCTTAGAGCCATTGTATTGCCCTATAGGTTTAGAATGAGCTAATTATTGCAATGAGGTGTTACACTGCCATTGTTGCTTCAGTTACCCAGTTTACTAGTTTATGTTTAATTACTTAGACCAAAATCCCCTACCCTAACCATCATCCCTCTCTAATCTATGCTATTTTTCATTTAAAATGAAAGGTCTTTGAAGGCAGGGACTGTCTCACTTTTATATTTAATCCCCCAGTACTAGTTGTGTGTGTGTGTGTGTGTGTGTGTGTGTGTGTGTGTGTGTGTGTGTGTGTGTGTTCAGTCATTTTCAGTCACATCCAACTCTTTTAGAACCCATTTAGGGCTTTTTAGGCAAAAATACTACAGTGGTTTGCCATTTCCTTCTTTAGCTTTTTTTTTTTTTTTAAACATATAAGGAAACTGAGGCAAACAGGATTAAGTGACTTTTCCACAATCACTTCCACAGCTACTTACTAAGTGTCTGAAGCCATTTTTGAATTCAGGAAGAGGAGGTCCTGCCCTCAATCCCATGTGCCATTAAGCTGCCATTTAACACTATTAGTAAAAAGAATAATAGATTTCCATTGTGGAAGATGGCCTGGATTGCACTGTCCATTGAATGTGGGGAGACTTGAGTTTGGAGACTTCTTTTACATGAGATGATGATTTAGTGAAAGATCTTAAAATTAATGGTTGTCACCTGTTTCTTTTCAAACTCTTTCTTTTCCAATCTTATTGGAGAGGACTTTCTGAACTAGTCCACTTCCAAGTAGTGGGGAAAGGACCATCATTTTGGGGTACGATCTTTGAAACTGGAGAGGAGACTTAATCCTAATTTAGACAATAGCATGCATTTTTATAGCTTCCATTTTATTTCTGTGATATTTCTAACAATGACAGGAATGGGCATGCAGTTTTTCTTAGACACAGGGATTTCTCCAAGAATAGGGAAAAGTGGGCCCCAGAAAAGTGAATAAAAAGACAAAGCAATGGGAATCTTTCAATTAAGCAGCATTTCTGAAGCTTCTGAGCCTACATAATGAAGCAGCCCTAGAAGATAAAAGTCAGAAATCCTGGTAGCCCCATCCAACTTCCCTCTTCTATATTCTTACCAGATATGTTAAAGCAGTGCATTTATATTCAGATGTCCATTTCCTTGTTAAACTGTTTAATAGCAAATTGTCGTTTGTAGAAAAATCTACTATTCAGCTTATTAAGAAGACATTGGAAAAGAAGATAAAGCCAAATAGAAGACATTTGTCCTTATTTCCCTCACTACACAAAAATAAGCACATTTAAAATGTCCCTCCCCAAAATTTTATTTAGTCTTAAAATGCTAAGCTTTGTTACTGGGGTCTCAGGTTTGAGAACTTTTTGAGGTCCTTTCTCTTTTTCTGATTAACTTGGGTTTCCAATCACTATTTTGGTTCTTAAGATCATAAAGTTCAAGCTGGAAAGAACCTTAGAGATTATCTAGTTTAACCCTCCCTCTCTCCAACACACACACACACACACACACACACACACACACCCACCCCTCATGTTAAAAAGAGGAAACTGAGATGCAGACAAATGAAATGACTGGACTTGAAGTTATACAGGAAATATATGAGAGAGCCAGGTTTTGAACCCAGATATCCTGACTCCCAAACCGTGGTGGGGAAAGGATGGGAGAGCTCTCCCAGCCATTGGCACCTATCTTGCTAGCCCCTGTCAGCTTTCTTCAGTGTGAGTTTTGTTTCGGGAGTACAGTTCTTCACCTCTTTCGGAGGCTGTTAATTTGAGTGAAAATTCCAGGTTTTTTCTGGCAATGCCATGGGTATATTTTTTTCAGAGGAAAAGGGAAAGGAAATAAAATTTATTGACTCAAATCCTCCCTGCTTCCTCTATAGGGCATTGCCTTGGAAAGCTTCATGTACAATCCGTGCCACGTTATCCTCAGTGCAGTCACAAATCTCAAATTTGTTGCATTTGAGCCTGTTCTTCATCCAAATAAGGAGAACGGGTGGGTTTCACCATCTCAGATTTCCTAAGGTGGTTGACTAGTCTGATATTTGAACTGAAAACATGAAAGTATTTCTTTGAAATGGAGCATTCCTGTGGGGTTTGTGGGTATTTTAGGGGCCTTGTTGTTGTTTTTCATTTGTAGATAAAGTTAACAAGCTTGATTCTAGTTTAGCCTTCTCTTGTGTCTTTTACAACACTCAATAATTTTCTGTTCTACAGATGACCCCTTTCAGATAGCTTTGGACCTGAGTTTAGATTGGAGAAGATAGTGGCCTTCAGTGATTTGGCAGTCACTCCCCTCCCTTTTTAGAGCATCAAACGAAAATCCTATTTCTATATTTACATTTTACACTTGAGTATAAAGTATTTCTTGCATTTCATAGAATTTAAGGTGCTTTGGTTGGAAGCCTATAAATATGGTGACATGCATCTGTACTGGAGAAATTGCCAAGAATTGTTCAGGGTTCTCATGCATTCCAACAGAATGGAACCTCTCTTGGTAGGATGTAAGCTACTTAAGGGCAGATAACATTTCATTTTTGTCTATGTATCCTTATTGCTTAATATTCTGTCTGACATATAGTAGATAATAGAGAGGTATATTGAGTTTGTTGTCTCTTTTCATCTATTTGCCATCACAAGGATAAATCTAGTCCCCTTCTCTCTCAAAATGTATCTAAAATCATTATGGAGATACAAAAGCATGTTGACTTCTGCTCTTGTGGTGACATATATGGTGTCACCGATTTGAAATATATCATTTACTACTTCTCAGTGGAAAGGCTATATTCTAGCCAAACAGCTTGTTTACCATTCCCCCAAAGGGCCTGGAAATAAGTTCCCATTATTCTTCCCTTTTGATCATGACCTTCCCTTTATCTGCAGTATACACCTTTTCTTCTTATCTACCAAAATCCATTTTAAATCTCTGACCACTTCAACTAGAAGCGATTTTTTTTCTCTCTTATGAATTCCATAATATATTTCTATGTTGTTTGCCATTTACTGTCTGGTTTAATAGCCTTTGTGATTTAAAATTATGTGAATGTGTGTGTGTGTGTGTGTGTGTTTGTGTGTGTGTGTGTGTCATCTCTCCAGTTGTAGTATAAGTCCCTTGAAGGCAGAAATATTTCTTTTACAGAATTTTGTATAACTGTACAGGGCCTAATCTAGAACCTTGCACATAATAAGTAATTACTGGTTGAACATTTAGACACAGGGAAGCAGAATTAAATGATATTTGGAGTTTCTTTGCCAAGTCTCCATATAAATCCAAAGAAAACATTAGTTTTGTTAGGACATGCCCATCTAGTTTATAAGCTTGGAAAGTTTTGTGCATCTCTACTGCTAATGAGAGCTGGGAAAGTACCACATCCTCACTTAGAAACATCTATAATTATATCACAGCTGACATCTGCTCTCCAACTTCCAGGTGGGAATTCTTTTTGTGCTCATACTTTACACACCTAACCAGGTTACCAGGGGGATTTCTTGGTTGTGAAGGGACCTTGTTGCTAAGGGTTGAGGAGTATATCCATTCTGGAGTTGAGAAGAAGGGTTAGAGGATTGGAACTTGTTTACTTATACTTTTTCACTTGTATCTCTTAGAGAAATTCACTTCTGTGAAATATATGGCTTTTATCTTTCAGATTTTTTTTTTACTGTCATATCAAGACCAGGCAACAAGTATTATTAATATGATAGAAATTAGTCTAACAAAATATAGGATTCTATTATACAACTGGGAAACTAGGTAATTCCCTGTACTAATAACTTGTCTCTAAATGTCATCTGCCCAAAAAAAAAAAAAAAAAAAAAAATTAAATGAGATTTTGCTAAGATAACCTTAGACATTAAACTTGGTTATTACTGTATATTTTGTCTCTATTCTATTTCTATTTCTGTTGGGTCATTATTGCCTTCTACCCCCATCAGATACGTGTGTGTTTTTGTAATAACAATAATAGCTAATATTTATAGAGACCTTTAAAGTTTGAAAAGCAACATATATGTATAGGCATATATGTAAATCTTGTTTGATCCTCACAACTATCCAGTTAAATAGATGTCATTATTAACCCCCTTTTACAGATGTGGAAACTGAGGCTGAGAGAGTCTTGCCTAGAGTCACACATCACATACCATAAGCCAGAAATCATGGTGGCAAGCATCCAACTTCCCTATTCTTATGCTATGATTAGTCAAAAAGAGATTCTTATCAGAGATGCTAAAGCAGAACATTTATATGCAGATGTCCACTTCATTGTTAAACTATATATAACAGATTATCATTTGTAGAAAATCAACTACTCAGCTCATTAAGAAGATTTTGGATAAAAGATTGAGGCAGACCATGAAGACACAGAGATAAGCACATCTAAAATGTCCTTCTCAGAGTTTTCCATTGAGTCTTAAAATATTAGCCTTTGTCACTGGGTTCTCAGGTTTGAGAGCTCTGGCTTCCACCTTCCTGTAAAATTTGATTTTTCAGATTTTGAATCTTCCCAACCCCAAGTCTGACACTCCATCATACTCCTTAATTATGACATATTGTGATTTAGCTCAGGGTTGTGCTATAGCCCTACTATCCAGACGGCTTTATGAGCCAAGTCCCAGTGGCAGAAGGGTTATGTACAAGAAGAGAGATATAAAAATGGGAAATTTAAGCCAGAGTTCTGGGAAGCATAGGCTGAAAAGGAAGGAAATTAGAGTGAAGCTTTGAAACAAGGCTTCTGGCCACGTGAATACGTCAGATAGAGAAGGAGTTTGTAATGAAATGTCTCTCCCTGGCCCAATTCCTCATACTTACCATAGGTCATACTTTTTATCGTGTTTCCAATAATTCTCACTTTCTTTGTCGGTGAACATTTACCTTCAACCTACATTTTGCCTTTGTTTTTACTATGATGTTTCCATAAAACATAAGCTCCGCAAGGGCAGAGCTTATTCAGGTTGACAGTGTCTTGCACATATACATATTTACATATATATGGTGTCTAGCATATACAATAGGAACATAATGAGTAGTTCTTGGATTAACTTGATACATTTATACCTCAATTTTTCTATGCTCTTATTGCCCACTTTTAGGGATCACAGCCTATCTACAACTTCTATTTTGTATGATACTTATCCATAATAAAACAGCAATAAATTCTAGATAAGACATCTTTAATTCTCTATTCAGGTGAGTTAGTCAGCATTTGTTAAATGTGCCAGGCATTGTGCTAAGCACAGGACAAAATCCCTGTGCTATTTTAGATGATCAACTCTTGGTTATCCAAATTGGGGAAAAAATAGTATGGAAATTCAACTATGGATGATCCATTTCTTCCATCATTTTTGCAGTATCTTGTTTGGTATCCCTGATTGCTACTGAGATGGCCTGCAAACCACTGACCTATTGCTAGCAGAGGGAATCATTCCATGAAAAGTAGCTTCTCTTTTCGGCTAAATTAAGGTTGTGTTTTACATCTGAAAGTGAAAAATAGTGACCAGACTAGGTTCCTATTAGATGATATAAAAGAAAAATTATATGCAGAATCTGTTTGTCTATATTGGACTACATATATAAAAGAAAATTAGTGAAAATTATACAGTTCTGAATGCTTTAGATCCAGCACATATTTTTTATGTAAATGATCCAAATAATTGCCAGCTTGCCACTAAACATGATCCATATTCATGAGAACCAGAGGAGATGGAAGAAGGTATAGTAATCATTCATTTAAAACTTTGGTCATCCTTCAAATTATAATTCTAAATTAATCAATGAGTATTTATTCCTAGGCATATAATATTTGATCAGTAAATCATAGATTATGGATATTACCTTAGAGGTAATAGAATTTCAACTCTCCCATTTTCCAGATCAAAAATCTGAGGCTGAGAAAAAGTATGTAAAAAGTAAAGTAAGGCATGAAGTGGCAGATTTGAAATTTGAACCAGGCCCTAAATTGGTTATTCTTTCCATTATACTGTTCCCATTAGGTGATACAGAAGAAAACTAGTACATATTTTGTCTTTACCTACAATGACGCTTAGCATCATGGGGAGGTTGCAAAGCAATTCAAGAGCAAAGAGCAAGACAATATGTCTTCAGTGTAAGAAAATGCAAAATTATATGCTTATAGACAAGTGTGATGGGAATTTAGGGTACAAGTAAACTGAGGGGAAAAAACCTTAAAGACCCAAGTTTCTAAAGAGCTAAAAATGACAAAAAGATGAAATATCAATTTGAACAATGACAGAGAGTTTAAGGAAATGTTTAGATAAATAGAAAAACATATGAACAAAGAGAAGTAAATGACTTAGTGGAGAAAAATACCCATCCAGGAAATGGGTTTTGTAAGAATAGAATTAAATCAATGATTAAAATTTTCTCCTAGACATTTGTTCTTTCATTCTCTTGAAAATTTCATCACCCAAATTGGAACTTAAGGAATTATCAATGGCCTACCTATCATACCCAGTGATTGAGAAGGCAAGTGAATTTTAGTGAGGGAAAAAGGATGCATTTGGCTTCCCTGTCCAGCATCACGCCAAAGTTCTTGATAGTGTTGGGCTAGTCAGGTGATTTATTTATTTTCAGTGTTTTCCCTGGTATTCACAGAGAACCCTTTAATCATGAGTGTACCCAGTCTTTGTCAATAAAACATGGAGCTAGAGGAGGCAGCAAAGGTTTCAGAGGCAAAATAACTGGACAAGTAAAGTTTACCTTTGATATGGCACTAAGAGCATTGACAGACTCCCTCTTTCATGGGATTTGTGTATGTGTTTTGTTGTGGGGTTTTTTTTAATTGGCCTGTCCATGTCCAGGAAACATTTTATTTATGACGAAATAAAATGTGGAAAATCTTCCAGCTTTCAATCACAAAAAAAAGATACTTTCAAAAAACCAAAATAACATCTGAAAACTTTTCCAGTGAAAATATGATGAAATTGACCATTTTTCATCAGAACATAGTTCTAAATAACTTCCTGCTTTTTTTTAAAGTGAGTTTTAGACTTTTCCCCCACATAGGTGACTTTTTTCTTCTCTTTAACTAAGAAAAGAATTAATAGAAAAGAAGAATTATTTGAATAAATCTCTAGGGCTGTTGAAGTTAATTTGGTTGTCAGGGGTCATCAGTGTATGTTAATGTTGAATGTGCAATTGTAACTTTATTCCTTCATTAACACTAATTTAGAAACAACAAATAGCCCAAGCTTTGTTTGTGTAGTCAGTTTGCTTTAAAAGAAAAAAAAGAAGAAGAAGAATTCAGTAGGGTACTTTCTACACTAATGAGAATTGTGAGTAATTAAAAGATGGTTATAGTACAGCAAAATAGACCAGACTTAAGGGGTTCTAGCAAAGTAATTAAACAGGAGGCTGGTGTTTGGTGGCTGGCTCAGTGTGTGCCTGTTGGGCCAGATTTGGTTGTGATGAGCTAGCACAAATTAACTGTTCTCTTGGGAGGGAGTTTTCACTCTGGTGAGATGAATGAGTTGTTCCAGGGCATCTAGAGATTGATCATAGGATTACCTCCTCTAGTGCATTAGCTAATGCTCTAGAAGAGTGAACTCACCTCGCTTAGGTGAGCCCTGTAGTATTAGAAAGGAGATTACTCTTCTTGGTCTGAGATTGGGACAGCATTTACAGCCATGAATGAGGCAAGGGCCCTCCATGTACTTGCGGGACAAAAGATAATTTGTCCCTGAAAATGAAATAGAGTAGGGGGGAAATATATCAGAAATGTTTCCCAAATATAGTTGTCCTGGGCCATCAGAAGCTCACTTAAGATCGTTTTCATGGCTTACAAAGCAAGACTATTAATCAATTTGCTGCACTTTGAATTCACTATTTAATCTACTGCCTCCAAGATTTTGTCCACAAAGTATCCCCAGACTTACATCTCTACTTCTCATACCCCCCCCTTTTTTTTTTTTAGGAATCCTTTCCCTCCCTTAAAGCTAAGCTCATGTACAGTCTAGAATTTCCTGATCCTTATCAGTTGTTAATATTCCTATTTATAGGAATTGTCATCCAAATATTCTTTATCTCAGTTCTCATTATTCATATTTGAATCAATTCAGACCTTAGATTCCTTTCTAAAAAGTTAAGTGACTTGCCCAGGATCATACAGTCAACACAGATCAAGATAACAACTTGAACTCAGATGAAACACCAATGAAATAATACCTATAAAATAATATATAAAAGATATAATATGGAATTTGTGTTATAACATGGAACTTACTATTATGAATTTATTAACTAACATGGAAAATTATTCATTCTTATGAATTTATTAACTAATTAGCTGGTCAAATATAAAATTTGTTCCTCCTCAGAGATTCTTTTCCATTTGACTCTAGTGTCCTTTCCCAACTGTTGTAGCCCATCTTGTCAGAGTCTGTGTCAGTGTCACACTAATTGTCAGTAAACTCCTCCAAAAGAGAATGATTTGAATATCAAAGAACTAAGAGAGGGGCAGGTAGGTAGCGCAGTAGACAGCACCAGCCCTGAATTCAGGAGGACCTGAGTTCAAATCTCAGATACTTAACACTTCTTAGCTGTGTGACCCTGGGCAAATCACTTAACCCCAATTGCCTCAGGAGGGAAAAAAAGAACTAAGAGAGACCATTGGAAAAATTGATGAAACCTTCAAATATTTATGCCAAAATTTTGTTGACTAAACTGAAGGTCAACTTGAAATAAAGAGCATTTTATTAGAAAAATTATCTTTGTTTATCCTAAGAATTACATATAATTAACAAAATAATACCTAACATTTACATAGCATCTTAATGTTTGCAGAGCTTTGTTATCACATTTGATATGACAACCCAGTGAGGTGTTATCAGTTATTCTATTTTGCAGATGAAAAATTGAGGCACATAATGATTGAGTGACTTGCTCAGATAACTCAGCTAATATTAAATATAATCATATGCCAAAATATCAAATAATCTTCTTTATATAATTTTAGTTCCATTTTAAAAGTTAAGTTCCAAGTATATCTTTTGTTTCCACCACTGTCAATAAAATGCTAATCGTCTTTTTCAGTGGATTCACTTAAAGAGACTTTTTTCTAGGACCAATTGTCCTTGGATATCAAGACTCTCTTATATTTAGTTACATGTTGTATGGTAGAAATAGAAGTTAAATTCTTTGAGGACTAGAATTGTTGTGGGATTTACGTTGTCATTGAAAACAGCGACTTGTACATAGATTCTTAATAAATATTTATTGGATTATATTGGACTGGGTTGGATCACATCATTAAATGTTTCCATTTTGACAAGATTTCCATACATTTTCAGTGTATGTAGCTGATGCAACAAATGGACACTCAGTAAGCAAAGGCCATCACCAGAAGGCATACTCCAACTTGTTAGAAAGCCCCCCTGGTATAAACCAGAATCTTGAGTTTCCCCAGATTTCCATTTTGCCAGGATAGAGAGTGGTTCATCAGAGAACAGGCCCCATCAGTCATTTTAAATAATTTATGTCTGGTTCAGCAGACATTCCTCATTCTTGGGGAGCACATTTTTGATCAGAGTTTAAAATTGCCAAATATCTACCCATGTACCTCAGTGGCAGAGTTTGTACTTAAAAAAACCAGCCTATTAATAGTTAGATCCAAAAGGCGCCTTCCTTGCCGTCTTATACCCTTTCATTCAGCATCGGTTAAGACCACTTTGTCAAAATATTGTTTCTAATAAGAGGTCTCTGGAGTATGGCAATGTCATGTGCTCCTTTTTCCCTACCCTTAATAACCACAGGGAATTTTGATGAGGGTAAGCAGCCTTTTTCTCCCCTCTCTGAAATGCTGGAAGTTTTCTGGTTTCTGGTTTGGTTTTCTATTTATTTTTTTACTTTTTTCACTTTTTTCATTTGATTGTTATTGGGTATTTTTTTTCTTTTTGAGAGACGTCATGGAATTCTTTTGGTCAGGAAGAATAACCTCCAAAAGTATAAAAAACATTTCAAAAATGGACTAGCTACCCAAAGCATGGCGGCTGGGTGTGGCAAACTGCCAAAGGAATCCTGAGCCAAATGAGTCATGGTGCATCTTGCATTCAGTACCCACTGGGGCAGCTTTCTACTCTGTTCAGTCCCTGAAGACAGAGGGAAAGAGAGGGAGCCGGAGACAAAATTGAGAGATGATTAAAGTAGGACTCTCTCTGAGCTAACGAGTTGCTTCCTTTCTTCTCTCCACTTTACTTTCAGAGTAATACCCATCCTTCAGCCAAAGTATCACACAAATAATTGCCTGTTTTTAACACATACCTCTTTGTGCCCTGCTCACCTAGAAAATAATAGTCGCGTTGTCAAAGGTTGTCTACCGGCTTCCATGGCTGCTTCAGTAGGTTTTTTTTTCCTTACTTCCAACTCCTTTAGGGTGGAGCTGGACAGCTTGCTGTTACTCTTTCTTTTTAATTTTTTTTTTGTTGTTCTTCCTAAACACATATTTGGCACCCCTTTCCCCTTTCTCTGCCTCTCACAGAACTCACATTTGTTTTATAGAATGATTTTAATTGCCTATGTAGTATTGGGCAGGATTGATTTATGACTGCTGCCCAAAGTTCAACTTTTTTTTTTTTTAATGTTAGTTAATTAGTAGACAGCCTCCTCTATCTCCATCCTGTTCAGTTCAGGTGCTGTAAGAAGAGGAGAGAGTTTCATATTTCATCCTGCTGCCAATAGAAGAACTTCAAAAGTTTGGCGATAGAATAGGAGTTGGGCGCTTTCCTGGGCTCTGTGTTAACGATATGCTTACCTGAAACAGAAACTGTTTGAAATTTCCTCTTCTTGGGAAATTAATATTTTGAGCTTTCTTGTGGTTTGGCTTGTTTTGTTTTTTTTAATCTATGAACCTCGTCTTTCATTTTCTGTTGTCTGAATGACCTAAGATGGTCCTGGTGTGTGTGTATATGTGTGTGTGTGTGTGTGTGTGTGTGTGTGTATCCTGTACACACACACTACATACACATGCACACTATTCTATGAAAGCAATTGTTGAGGGACTGAGTCACATGTGAAATAGCCTGCGGTTGGATGTAGGTCTGAGGTTATTCAGTGACTAATTTCTAAGGGGTGGAGAAATACTTATCATGGGGAGCCTGACTTTCCGCATATTCCTGGGGCAACTTGGCATAGGTGATTAAAGGAAACAAATTGGCTTTTTCTGATTGGGAATGTTCAAGCCGGCCTGTATTTTAGGAGCTTTGCTCTTGAATTTGTGGAGTTTTTTTCTTCCCTCTTTCTTTATGATGAAGAAGGCTGTCTAAAATATCCAAGTGTGGAATTAAGGATTTAGATGAACTCAGCAAACAAAGGAACTGCGTGACTGGGAGTAGTACCAATGTTGTTTTTTTCAGCATTAGCCATGCAGGTGATTCCATGAGTAAAAGTAAGTAGCTTTAATTCTTAAAGAGTAAAAGGGCTATTCAAAATTCATCTTCATTTTTGTCCAGTTTCTCTGTTGTGTAGTGTGATACAGTGATAAGTTTATAAGTTATAGGTTTAAAAGGTTGGGGTTTGAAATATAGTATCTTAATATCATTGTATGTGATCAGTAATATTTATACTTATTTGTTTGCATTTTAATTTTAGTTCCTCATAATTTATTTTAGTTAAGGTTCTCAAAATTACCTTAGATAGTTTACATGTATTAAAAAAGACCTGGAAATGGGTCTTGGAAATTCACTTGATTTTTATCTCAAGGATTTCTTTAATAGCAGATATTTCACTGATCCCAGACTCCTTTTGAGGCATGTGTGCTATGTACTATGGTTTAACCATATAATCATTTCTTGTACTTTAGGAATTAAGAAGGCAAAGTAAATTAGGCAGGGGATACAGTCTTTTAACCAGTTCTAATGGCAGGAAAAATATGAAAGACACTATTTTATTTGTAAGATGTGAAGTGCTGAAATCATGAGTGACATCAGGAAACTTTGCCAGAGAAGAAGAGTATTGAAAGAAACAAAGTAGAAAAACAAGTGTGTGAGAGAGCATTGTTTTACCCAAGCAGAAAAAAGGATAGAGAGTAGAGAACTGAGTGCTTCCCTCCTCCATAGTTAAAGGCACCTCTACTTCATTTTAACAAGATATTGGAAGTCACTCTTACCATAGGGATGTTTTTTGTTGTAAACAGGTTGGTTTTCTCTTTAGCTCGTTGGATTCATTGTGTTATAGCTGAAATCAATGAACAAATATTCCAAAGAGTTGGCACCTAGTTTTGGTTTAGTTACTGCCTGTGTGATATTAAGTCACTGAACCTCTCTGAATCCAACTTTCTTCAAACTTATATAAAATGAATGGATTAGATAGGCTATCTAATTTTCGAGGTCCCTTCTAGTTAAAAAATTCTCCCACCCATATTTGTTTTCTTTTTATACTATTTTCTTTTTCCAAATACATGCAAAGATGGTCTTTCAACATTCACCTTTGGAAAAACCTTGTCTCACCCATATTATTGCTGTGTCTTGACATAATGTATGGAACATTGTGAATTTTTAAAATACAAGTAATTAAGTTAGACTATAGAAGATACAGTGAGGAATAAAACGTCATGTAGGGTGCTTTTAGGAGCTCATAACTAAGAAAATGAGCTGTACACAAGTAGCCTTAATATAAAAGAGAGGGGGACTCTTAATGAGCTAGGGTACTTTATTCAAGGGGGAAAGAAGAGGTTTGCGGGATCAGGAAGGGCTTCATGAAGGGGCCAGTAGTTAGTCATAATAAAGAAGGAGGACAAGATAGATTTCTCTAGTTGACAGAACAGGGAATAAGTAAGAGGTATATAAAGCAACGTAAATTATAACAGTCCCATTTATAAAAAGATTGCAAAGCCCATTTAGTATCATTGCCTCCCTCCTGCCTCTGATACCTCCCAGCCCTGTGTTTATGGGTTACTTATGTAATAGTTTTCAACCACAGTTTCCTGATTTGTAAAATGTTTCTAATATAATCTTCACATATTTAGGATTTTATTCAGTTGTGTTTTGGATTAAATGAAATAATGTCTGCGTGATACTCTTCAAACCTAGACCCGATGTTTGTAAGCTGGTGTTGTTAGTTATTTGTATGCATAGTACATCAGATAATACACTGCAAGTCGTTTGGGGACAAGAGATGAGGCTCTTGGATATTTGGTGAATTGGATTTAAAAAATGAACTTTTTTTTTAAAACGTCAGAGAAATTTTCTCTGAGTGATATAGGTCATTAAAAACCAGATGCTGATATGATATCATTGCAGTCTTTTGTCAGGTAAAAATAAAAGGTATCTATATGGTTCAGTAATTCTTTTGGTAAGACTGATGTAAGAGTACAGATACTCTCCAAGTCTCTTATGATGAAACATTTTCAAGAATTATCTCCCTGGGATTAGTATTCCCTGGCTGAATATTTTTAGCTTGGATTTTAGAGTCTAAGCCCTAAAGATATTAATGGTCAATCAACACCAGCCATCCAATCAACCAGAGTTTATTTAACGGGGGCAGCTGGGTAGCATGGTAGAGAGAGCTCCTGTGTGACAGAGGAAGTGGAGAAAAAAGGTGTTGTTAACTTCAGGCCAGAAACAATTTTTGAAATATTTTTATAACTGCATCTTCATGTACTGATTTCTTTTGTAATGCTGTGTGTTTATGGACTCTTTATCATTTTAAAATCATTTTTAGACTTGACCATAATTGCCTACCCAAAGGGGTCCAAGGTGAGAGCATGTGAATTGTAGAGAGATCAATTAATAGGCTATTGAAGTCATCCTTTCATTATGTAACTAGAATTCATTGTGTGTCTATGTGCCAAGCACTGTGCTAGGCCGTGAAATTTGAAAATAAGAACCATCTCAACTCCTCCAAGAGTACACATTTTATTAGAAAAAAACAGCAGGAACATAAACAAATAAATGTGTGTGCAAAGTGGTTTCTGGGGAGACATACAAGAAGCTAGGCCATGTTTACAAATGGCACTTGAGTTGAAATTAATATAGCCCATTTTACAGATGAGTCAACTAAGGTGAAGAGAAACTTGGGACTCTATAAAAGGGTGAAACTGAGGAGGGAGTCACTAAACAAAAGCATGAAGGCAGAAATCACGATGTTGCATGGGAAGAATTTTATTTTAGCAAGGATATATCAAGGAAGAAACAGCTAGGTGGAATAGTCGATAAAGTACCACATCTGAAATCAATAAGACCTGAGTTCAAATTTGGCTCAGACATCTACTAGCTGAGTAACTTTGGGAAAATTATTTAACCTTGTTTGCCTCAATTTCTTCATCTGTAAAATGAGCTGGAGAAGGAAATGGCCAATCACTCCAGTGTCTTTGCCAAGAAAACCACAAAAGGAATCCCAAAAAATCAGACATGACTGAAAAATGACTTTAAAAAAAATTATGTGAATGGTGCTGATGTAGAATTCAGTCTAAAAAAGTGAGCTAGAACCGGATAGTGGATCTTAAAATATCAGAGACATTTTTTATTTTAGAGGCATTTGGAAGCTATTGAAGCTGGAGAAAAGGGGGACTATGTAGTAGATGTTTTGGAGATGGAATTGACTGGATTTGGCAACTGATTTTATGTGGAAGTGGGATGGAGAGAAGGAGTATGAGAAGTGTTATAGAGAGAAGGTTTCAAAATGAATAGAGGACTAGTGGTACCCTCTAAAGAAAAGGAAAAGTTGAGAAGAATAGAGGGCTGGGGAGGGGAGAGATCCTCTTTTGGAGATGTTTGCTTATGATACCCCTAAATCATCCAATTAGAAGTACCCAATAGTGGTGGGTGTTAATAGGTCTTGGTTTATAAGTAGAGCCAGTGTGAGTAGAAAGAATGGAGTCTGTGAGAGAAATATTGTATCAATCAGTAAACCTTAGCTACAATTTGGATATTGTAGAAGGACTGAAGGGAAGCAGGGAGGAAAAGTTCAGGATGAAACAGGATTCCATATCTGAGTGACAGAACGAATATGATGTTGCTGTCAAGAAAAACAGGTATAATTGAGGAGGTAAGGGTTTGGAAGGAAACCTATTACCTTTGAGGTGCCATATGTTTATTTAGTTACTGTATGTAAACCTAAATTTCCTTTTTGGGGGGCACTTTGGGCATGGATTCAATAATCATTTTATTAATGCATCAAGGGAATCTTGTCACTATCTTCTCTAGCTGTGCTTAGAGCTGATGATTGAGACAGGAGGGATCCTTTTGAAAACAATAGGCTATATTAAGCTACTCATGGTCCAGACTATGATAAGAAACAGTCCAAAGAATTCCCTTAGTCATGAAATTACATATCTTAATAGAGACATTCACCTGAGCCAAAGACTTCTTTCAAAGACTCCACAGGAGGCTTCAGTAAGAGTGTCCAGTCCAGCTGGAGCTTAGGTCACAATTTGTTTCTTTTGAAAGCCAAATTCAGGTAAAAAATTAATCTTCCCCTGAGTTATTCTTTCATTAAGCGGAGGCCACTGTTAGACACAAATACCGGAGATATGAACCAAAAAAGAAAAAGTCCAGACCAGCTGATGAGACTAAAGTGGCTGTTGCTTTTGACAAGGGTGCTTCTGGTTAGTTTAAATAGCAAGAAGATGAACATAGGAAACTTTGATAGAAAAGCAACGAGAGCTCACTTAATAGAATAGCACACAAGTATAGCTGTGTTCTATACAGAGTAAATGGTTGTTAAATCAATCCTCTTTTGTTGCAATGAGATGTTAAAGTGGATGATCTCAAAATACTGTTCTCAACTCCAAGATGTCAAGATTTTCCCTTTTTGATGTTTAACTGTGATAAAATTACATTAACGTTTGTAATGTGCTGTTGTCTCCAGAAGCTGCCGATTGCTCTCTGGGAGGAGATCTGCTGTGTCAACTCAAATCTCTTGGACAGATTCTTCTTCTTGTAGAGAGCCGACTTCCCTTCCTACAGAGAGCAGCCTCAAGTCTGGTCCAGAAAAAACTTCCTTTTTTCTCCAGAGCTGCCCTCTTTATCCTCCCAGAGAATGGGCATGGGATAATGCAAGGGCTTCTGGGAAGAAGTACTTCAACCAATGAGCTTGCTTCTCCTAAGCATGCAAGCTCTTCCCCAGGAAAGGCCGGAACTAGAAAATTGTCAAGTACCGACTTAGCACTTAGTAAAAACCTAATATCTCATTATCTCATTAGCACTTTGTAAGAACCTAACATCTCCCCCTTTTCTTTTGATTTAGAACATGGGGTGGTCATGACCTTGAAACATAAATCCATCAATAGGGGAGGCACTACACATAATTACATAGATTACATAAACACATAGTAACATAACACATGCTAGAAGTATGTAATAAATAACATGATCAAATAATCATAAATTGAGAATTTATAAATGTCCATAAGTCCATTGTTCATTAGTCTCCTCTTGTGTTAGGAAATCCAATGATTCCTGCTGGTTTTTAAAGCTCTTTAACAGTCTTCTTATTAGCCATGCTCTTTCAGTGTCAGATGTTTCTTAGATTTTCTCCTTTGTTTTGAGGTCTTTTTTTTTTTCTGTCTCTCTCTGATGGACAAGGTGAATACGGCTCATTGACACCCATCTGATTCCTTCTCCATCTGAAGAAATACAAGCAAACCCTCTCCCCCAGGCAGTTAACCTATCTGGTCCCTTCCATTTACCACTTTCTGGGTCTCTCCACATCACCTGGCGATTATCTAAGGACAGTGGAGCTGCTCACACTGGACACTGCCCTTCTGGTGGGTTATAAAACCTGTCTGCTGGAGCCAGTGCATCTTTGTCAAAAATTAGAAAATTAATGGTATAGAGAACTAAATTTAGAAGTTCCCTAGGGCTACCTGTGGCTCCCCCTTTCTTTTGTTTTTGGAGGAGTGTCTTAATATCTCTGTTTCTTCTCTCTACTATTGCCTGACCTTGCAGATTAAAAGGTATTCCAGTAATGTGTAATATCTTATACTGCGCACAGAAGTGCGCAAAATGTTTAGAACTATATGCAGGTCCATTATCTGTTTTTATTTCTTGTGGCACACCCATAATTGCAAATGCTTAGATAAGAAATTCAGTGACCACTTGGGCTGTCTCTTTTGCTGTTGGCACTGCAAAAGTGAATCCTGAAAAGGTATCTACTACCACGTGGATGAAAGACAGATGACCAAAAGATTTATAGTGGGTCACATCCATTTGCCAGATTTCATTGGGTCTCAAACCATGAGGATTCTTCCCTGGAGGGAGTGTAGGAGCATGGAAAGCTTGCATGCTTAGGAGGAGCAAGCTCATTGGTTGAAGTAATTCTTCCCAGAACCCCTTGAATTATCCCATGCCCATTCTCTGGGAGGATAAAGAGGGCAGCTCTGGAGAAAAAAGGAAGTTTTTTCTGGACCAGACTTGAGGCTGCTCTCTGCAGGAAGGGAAGTCGGCTCTCTACAGGAAGAAGAATCTGTCCAAGAGATTTGAGTTGACACAGCAGATCTCCTCCCAGAGAGCACATTACAAATTGGCGTCCACACGTGGGGCAAGTACTTTTCCTTATCCTGACAAGGACTTATTCTGAGCCCTTCAGAGGAGCTAGACCGACCATCACAAACAATATATTCATTTTTTCTTGTGTAGCATCATAAATGTGGAAATATGTTTAGAAGAATTGTACATGCTTGACCTATATTAGATTACTTGCTGTCTAGAGGATGGGAGAGGTGGCACAGGAAGGGAAAAATATATGGAACACAAGATTTTGCAAGGATGAATGTTGAAAACTATTTTTGCATATATTTAAAAAATAAAAAAACTTATGAAAATGTTGATCAGCAGGATTATTGGCTTGAAGAGACTCAGATGAACTGATGCTAAGTGAAGTGCATAGAACCAAGAGAACATTGTACACAACCAAGACAATGTGATGATCAATTCTGATAGACTTGGCTCTTTTCAACAGCAAGATGATTCAGGCCAATTCTAATAGACTTGTGTTAGAGAGAGCCTTCTGAACCCAGAAAGAATGGGGGACTGAATGTGAATCACAACATAGTATTTTTGCCCATTTTGTTGTTGTTGTTTGCTTGGTAGTGTTTTTCTTTCTCATTTTTTCCCCTTTTGATCTGATTTTTCCTGAGCAGCATGATAAATGTGGAAATATGTTTTGAAGAATTGTGCATGTTTAACCTATTCTAGATTACTTGCTGTCTAGGGAAAGGAGGGAGAAAAATTTGGGAACACAAAGTTTTGCAAGGATGAATGTGGAAAATTCTCTTTGCATGTATTTTGAAAAAACAAAAGTTATTAATATAAAATATATATTCATCATCTTGGCAACAACGTGACTTGGTTGTTGGACTTGGAGTCCCAAAGTTCTGAGTATGAATCCTCTCTTAGACAATTTTTAGCTGTGTGATATTGGGCAAGTCACTTTACTTTTCTCATACTTTCCTTATCTGTAAAATGGTAATCATCATAGAAACTATCTCACAAGATTGTTGTGACAGATGCAAATCTTTTAAAGCACTTTTTATATATTAGCTAGTATTATGTTTAAAAAACAAAGCTGAATATACCAGAAGTGGAAACTGAGGCCATTACCAGAAACAATGAAAGTAATTTAAAAGAGATCTATTTAGGTCTTAGGGGAGGAAAAGCTCCCTTGGTTTAGCAATGAGGATTATCCAACTGCAGACTTGTAAATCTCCTTACTAAAGGTCTTCAAGAGAAAACTGGATGATGACCATTTGTGATAGAGTGTTCACTTGTTTGGTTTGTGATGGGATGGCTGAGCTTCCCTCCTGGAGGCTTTATGATTTGTGATGTGATTCTCTATGTTTCACCTCCTGGAGGTTTTGATGTTGTTGAGTCATTGTCATGTCTGACTCTTCACAACCCCATTTTGGGTTTGTCTTGGCAAAGATATTAAAGTGATTTATCATTTTCAGCCCATTTTACAGATGAGGTAACTAAGGTAAAGAGAAATACGTCATCCAACTAATAAGTGTCTGATACTGGATTTAAAGAGGCCCAATATTCTATTATCTATGCCCCTAGCTGCCCTGGAGATAAAGTTTTCTAATAATGCTTTCTAATTTCAGTAATTTCACTGCTTTTTTTCATCTGTTTCATATTGTTTTCCAACAGCTCCAACTTTTTTTCATCCTTATTACTTTTGGTCAATCATCTTAATACCTCCTCTTTGCCCAGGCAGGTGTGTACAGTTTATTATTATATCCTTGGGAGGAAAAAGCTAAGAATGGAAAGGTACTAAACCTCATCATTCAGGAGGCCCATTCCAGCATCTGCTGGGTCTTGTAATTGCCCCACAACTAGCTAATATTCAGTCTCCAACAGAGTAGGAGAGCTTACTTGAGTCATGTAGCTAAATATTCAGAGGGGGATTTGATTGCACATCTTTCTGACTCCAAATTCAGCACTCTGTCCTTCAGCCAAGATGCTCCTGAATGGACTATTCTGCTGTCACCTTAATGATTTGTTAATTTAATTGGTTGATTGCTGCTGTTCTTATTTGAGGATGTCAGCTTATAAAAATAGTTGTTCTATCTTTAAGATAGTTAACAACTGATTACTGTTAGGTAATTTAAGATTTGACACGAAGACTTTCCATTGGAGATCATAGACTTACTGTTCTTGAGCCAGTAGGAACATCAGGGCCTCTTTAGTGCAATTTCCTAATTTTACAGATGAGAAAAGTGAGGCTTAGGGAGTTTAACTAACTTGCCCAGGGTCACACAGCAGTGAGTCTTCAGATGCAAGATCTGAACCATTCCTCTGGTTCAGCTCTAATTCCCAAGACCTTTCTGCATCTTGGTGAATTTGGAGTCAGAAATACTTAAATTTTTGAATATCACTAAAGATCCTAATGAGCTGTCTGATTCTGTGCAAATGTCTGATCCTCAGTTTTCTCATTTATTAAAAGGGGGTTGATATAATAACACTTCACTAAAGTTTCATGTGGAACAAATGAGGTGCTTTAAAAGAAAAATGTTGTTAAACCTCATAGAACTACATAAAGGCTAGCTGTTATTATCTTAGGAGCAGGAGGGACCTAAGACCAGGTAGGTATAAAGGGGCAATACAAATCAACTAAATTACGTAAATCTGAAGATTTCTCTTTTGAATGAATTCCTTCAGTTCAAAGTGAATTTTCTTTAAGTAAGAGATGCATGTGGTTCGTGAAAATGGGAATTTTCTGCAGTTGGAGTATGGAATTGCTTTGGAATATCATACATTAAGATGAAGACATTTCTTTAAAGGTGGAAAGAACTAATAGTAAGGTGAGTTCAAGTTGGAATGCTGAAAAGATGGAGGCAATGACATTCAGAGAGTGGACAGATAGATATTTAGAAAAGATTCAGAATGACAGAGAAATCTAAATCATTTTGATAAATTTAAGTCACCATCAGCTAGAAAGTCAGCTTTTGCTCTTTTTACTCATCTCACCTATATTTTCAAGGTTATGTATGGAAGACTGTAGGGGATTGTGGGAGTCAAAGATCTTGCTAGAATATGCAAGTGGCCTCTGAATATCTGAGCCTATCTTTCCCTAGGAGAGCCAAGAGGAAATAAATTTATCTTCCAAAATATAGGCAACTTGAACTGTGTGCATAATAAAAGGATCAAGAGTAACTCTCCTGGAGTAATACCTGTCTTCTTGAACTCTTGTGACTATCTAAATTTCAAATCCCAATATCAGGTGGGCAAGCCAGGTAATCACAAAGATAATTCTCTGGAAGTCACATAACAGGGACAGAAGCTTTATAACTAAAGAGTCAACCTAGGCCGGGCCTCAGAGGAACTCCTCTCATCTCCTTCTATCTTTATCACAGCTAGTTTATATTTAACCTGGAGCCAGGAAGGAATAATAATTATCCAAGTGTCTGCTTAAAGATACCAGCACTGCATCTGTGAGAACATTCAATGATTTAAGGTGGCAGGTAGGTTAGACTTCCTTTAATATCCTCCCCCCAAAAAAATATTTAACCCACAAATCTTCTCTACACTTTACCAATCAATCAGTGCATCAAATGGAATTTATTTATTCTAGGGTACTAGGTACTAATATAAAGTGAGACAACCCTCTATTCAAAAGGAAATTACACTATAATGGGGAAACAATCACATATAGAGTATCCCAAATGTTGCGGTGTAGTTTTAAGCTAGTTAAATGGCATGAAGACTTTTGGGACACCCTATACAAAAATAGCTACAGGATGACTATAAAGTAAATAAATACAAATTATATACAAAGTGATATCATATGGGGAGACTTAGGAAAGGTTCTATCCAAAAGACTCTTGAGTTGTGTTTTAAAGTAAGATGGACTTTATGAAGCAGAGGTAAGGAGTGAATACATGTGGGGTAATTGAGGCAAAGCATGGCAGTGGAAAATGAAGTGCTGTGTGGGAGGTGTTTTTACTTCTCCACCCTTTAAGGCTCACACTCCTTTTCCCTTGGCTCTTTAGGACTTCAAGGTTAGGGTTTGGCGTCATGAACACATTCCAGAACTCCACCAAGGTGGTCTCATTCTAGCTGGGACTTTTCATGTCTAGTGTTATTTAATCATAATTTACATTTTTATTGTGCTTTAAGTTTTCTTCACTAACCTCTTCCCTGAACTCCTACTCCATCTACCTCCAACAATCTTATGAAGGAGGTAGTATATGAGGAAATAGATTAGAGAGTTTAATTGATTCAGCCCGAGTTTTCTACTTATTACAGCTATTATTAAATATTAGAGCCAATATTTGAACCTAGATCTCGTGGCTCTAAATTAGAGTGGTTTTAGCTATATCATGCTTTTCCCTCACCCTCACAGAGAGCTGAATGAATTGGTCCCACCAGGGACCCCCACAATTCCCTTTTTCATTTTTTTCTTTTTATCATGAATTGGAGAAAATGGCAATATTGCTATGATGGTAGGAACACATGGCCCCTCTCTATGTTTCTGGGGATCTATGTGAAATATGACTATTTATAATATGATCGACAGAACCATAACTAGGTATTATTGGGCCCAGGGCAAGTTCCATACAGTTGATGGGAGAAGGTTGGCCACCCTCTCTACTTGATTCTCCTCTCCAGGGACTGGAAACATTAGTTTGCTTAAAGGCTGAATCTTGAAGGATTCAAATGATCCAAAGTCTCTAGTTGAGTGATGAGGTGATGGGTAGAATTAGAAACAGGACAATCTAAGAGAGGAACAGTATTTGGGGAAAGTGATGGTTTAGCAGTTGAAAAGTTCAGTGTGGCTCTCAGGAGGGAAGTAGGGCCTTACCTTTGAAATTCATCCACATTGAGGTGTTAGTTGGAGGAGGAGAAAGTCATTAAGTAACTGAGGTGATGCTATTATTACTCAATAAATTTTTGGAGTTCCTTTTTTGGAATTTTCTTCAAGGCCAGCCTCTAGTTACACAAGAAATCTCACCTCGTTATACCTACCCCCATTCAATTGGTCTGGCTCCCCATGACTTTGGCTGTTCCCTAAATCATAAGTCCATTTTCAATGACTACAGACTTGCTCCCAAGGAGAGTATTCAAAAGAACGTGCTGCCAGCTGTAGATGAGGTTCCAAAAATATTCTGTGTAATGGTGACCTTTGCTGGACTAAATGTTGTGCCTCTCCAGGCAGGATGACAGCCCTTGTTGGGAGGTAGAATAGCCTCGTGTATTTTCAAATGTGCATTTATCACACACTTCTGCACTTATTCCAGAATTTCAATGTTTTTCTTTTTTGTTGTTTAAATTATAAAACGTTATTTACCTAATATACAGATTTACAGATTTTTTTCCTACTATCAAACAAATCAAAAAGAAAAATCCCCCATTTAATTGTATCTCCTTTTCCCATGAAGATACTAACAACAGACTTGCATTTTCAATCATTATGCTCCTTCTCTTATTTCTTTCTCCTGTCTTCCATGCTGTGGTTTACCATCACCACTTCCTTGTCTAACCTTTTTATGAACTTATACTCCAGCACTTCTGCTGTCAGAAAGAGACTTTAGGACCTTTCAGCATTTCTGTCACAAAGGACAATGTCTTAATTCCCTCCTGCCATAAAAACTGAGTATCCCTTCCTTTCAGAGGGACAAAGGTCACACACTAGGGACCTGGGGACCTCCCATCTGTCTTGAAGATTCTCCCTGTTTACCTACTCAGAGGAGCTAGTAGAGTATTGGGATTTTAGTGAAGCTTGGGGAAATTCTTCTTACCAAAAGCAAGAGCCACTCTTTAAAAGTGGAAAGAATTCTGGCTTTTGAAGGTCTGAGTTCAGTTCCCAGATCTGTCAATTATCTGTATATGTAACTTTGGAAATCCCTTAACCTTTCATCTCTACCATAAAGAGGCTAGATTAATGTGATGCATTCAAGGTCAGAAAATCTAAATCCTGCCTCTACCTCTTACTTCCTTTGTGACTTTAGACAATTCACTCTACCTCTTGAGATCCTAGTTTCCTCATCTCTGCAACGAGAGGGGTGCACTGAATAGCCTCCAACGGCCCTGTTGCTCTGGGTCTTTGGTCCTCCAGTCTCAGATGAGATGGCTTCCAAGTTCCCTTAAGGATGCAGTCTTATGATGGTCACCCTTTCCAGGTTGAGCATGAAGACAACCCATGGAGCACCATTGCTACTCCCAAGTCTGTTAGGATATTGCTTTGGTACATTTCTGTATTTTCTCATGCTCTTGCCTGTTTGCCAGTTCACTGTTGCAGTGAGAAGCCTCTGTGTGTGCCTATTTTTTGTTTTGATGAGAATGAAAATGTAGATGATGATAGTTGGTACTTATATAGTCATATACATGTCATCTTATTAAATCTACAGTCTGGCCAAACACCCACAAAGCTCGACCATTGCCAGCTAACACTTTTTTGTATTCCCTGCAGCCCTGCTAAAGGACAACCATATTTTCAGCCTTAACTTTATTCTACATTTTGTTTGTGCATCAGCTGCCCAGAAACCACAAAATAATCCGAGAGTAAATAAGGACTAGAGGTGGATATGGTGGTAGACACCTTTAATCCCTGGTGGATGACTTGAGCTCACGAGTTCTGAGAGACGGTTAGCAAAGCCTTGGGCGTCCTAAATCTGGTACTAGAATGGTGAGTCCTCGGGGTGGAAGAACCAGGCTACCCAATAAGAGGCAAATTGACCCAGATCAAAACAGAGCAGGTCAGAGATTCCATGCTGATTAGCAAGGAGATCAGGTCCATAAATGTGTACCTGATGTACTTCCAGCCTAGACAATATAAAAAGAACTTAGTCTCCAAAAACAAACCAAAAAAACTCATCCTTACCTAGAGTTTTAAGCCATGATAAGTGTTCATGGAAACCCTCCAAGTTTCATAGATGAGGAAACAGAGGCTTTGAGAAAGTAAAGCAATTTGTCCAGGATCATAAAATTAGTATCTGAGACAGGTTTTGAACCCAAATCCCTTGACTTGGACTTCCCTTCCATGATGAAGAGGAAATTCAAAATAGCCAACAGTAACTATTCATACAGAGCCAAGGAGATCTATTAAATTAACAAGCTCTGTGCTTTTGAGACCTTTCCAGCACAAGTTGGGCTCCCTCTTCAAGCGGATTGTAATGAAATTCTATTTAAAGCTCTTCATCTTCCAAATTCACTGTACCACATGGTGAAGTTGGCCAGACATTATCTGTTGGCTGAAACAGTCTTATTTGTATTTTGTGAACTCTTAAGCCCTGCTTTGTTTATTGAAGCTGCCTGATGATGTCTTTTCTATCCGATGAGCCCCATTTTACTAAATTGGAGAGAAAGGAGCATTTGTAATGGATCGATGCTGGCCTGTTGAAAAGACCCAGAGATGCCTCTGGCACCCTGTGATGAGCCATAAGTTAAATCTCTGTGCCTATTAGTATGTGCATTATCTATGTTTCTTAAAGACATTAATTAGGGGGAAATCAGTGGACAGCAGCTCATATTCTAGCCCTGGCCTGCACAGAAGGCCTTCTTTGTCTATCGTTAGGTGCCTTTAAAGGTGTATATATTCTAGAATCAAATTAGTACCTGTTTTAGAAGATCATTTTTGTAGTATGCATTAGTTTCCTAGAGGTTCCAAGGCACTTTAGGGGAAAGGACACAGCAGAAGTGAGGATTCTGGTTTATTCTAGTCCCTAGAGATTGACTCCTCCTAGCTACTGAGTGATCTTGGAATTTGTCAGTCAAAACTTTATTGCAGGTCAGTCATAATTAGAGTAAGGAGATGGGAGATACAAACCCTGTCTTCAGAATGTAAAGGCCTCTGCTATCTCCAGCAGGTAAAAACAACTGAGCTTAGCACCTAAATAACCAGAATAATTAGTTAAAATAGGAAATTACCTATTTTCCCACTTTTTTTCCCATAGCAGATAAACTCGTGCCCAGCCTCCACATAGATCTTAGTGGCTCTTAGTGTCCCCTGGGTCTCTGCAGACCACCACACCCATCCTTCTCCTCTATCCTCAACTTAGTTAAAGATCCATTTAACTTTATTTGCCCAGATAGGAAAAAAAATTGCTATTTTCAGTGTACTAAGTGTCTGCCATGGCTAGATCATTGAGCTGAAGGGTGTGGGACCCAAAGAATTATGAAACTTCCAAACAATTTTCAGACTATTTGAAAAGTCAGAACATGTGCTTTCCTATCAGCCCATGCCATTATTTGCGAAAGGGGACAGAGCCTCTTTCCAAGCACTGTATTAGATTAGAATTAGAATTGGTGAGATAGAGCACCAGCCCTAAAGTTAGGAGGACCAGAGTTCAAATCCAGTCTCAGACCGTAACACTTCCTAGTTGTGTGACCCTGGGCAAGTCACTTAACCTCAATTGCTTCAGCCCGCCCCCCCCCCCAAAAAAAAAGAAGAGGAAGAAGAATTAGAATTGGTCAGAGGGTTAGGGGGCTGACCATGCACACACACCCCAATAAGGCATTTGCACCTCAGTGTAGGCTGCTCCAAGGGAGATGGCCCCACCAGAGCATCCCAGCCATGAGGAAGTTTGATCAGCAGGCCCTTTAAATTTAGAGGGGCAGGCAAGCTGTAGTGGTTGGCAGCTGTCAAAACAAAAGCTAACAAAGCTCTGGCTGTGAGTTTACAGGTGTCATAGGCTTTTGTGTTAACCCTTTAGTGCCAGGCTCAGATGCTGCCCTGTAGCTTCCTGAGAATTCTATTTTATTTTAATTCAATTCTAACTCTAGTAATCAACAAAAATTAGCAGTATAAAGATTTATATACATAGATTGTCAATTTAGAGTTGGAAGACAGCTTAGAGATAATTTTGAAGACAAGGAGACTTAAGAGAAGGAGCTTGCCCAAAGGTAGTAAGGGACAGAGTTGTGATCAGAAGCCAGGTCCTCTGATTAGAAAACCCAGGACTCTGGCCACACTGCCTCCCATCAAACCATAAGTCCTAATTTATTTACAATTTGTTTAAAAATCTGTATATTAATTTTAACTGAATAATTTTGAAAATTTCTTTTTATTTTCATGTCTCCTGATCATTTCCTTTTGTGTGATTTTTCCAGGTTTTGTTACTGTTGCTATTCTTTTTTTCAGTCAAAGTGTTTATTGTTCTGATCTTATCTTGCTTTCTTCATTTTCCATCAGTTCCTAAAATTTTTATCTATATTATTCTTTATATTGTCATGTAAGTGGTAATACTCCATGACGTATCCTGTGTTTTGAACCATTCCCCAGTCAATGGGCATTTAGCTTGTTCTTAGTTTTGTTTTGTTTTCTTCCTATTCAGAATAAGGTCGCTATGCCTCTTTTTGCACAAATAGATCTTTTTTAACTTCCAATAAAATCCCTCAGATCCTAGTAGTGAGATCACAGGACCAAGTAGTTTGAACAACTTTATAGTTCTTATTATTTTACACCTTCTTAATTTCAACTTTAATTTTTCAGAGGTTGGTTCTGGATCAATGATGACGAGGTTGTTGGTTTAGGAAATGGGATCCATCTCAGTAGTGTATAGCCTTGGTTTCTTGGGGCACAGGAATTTAAATGCCCAGTGACAACCAGTGTGTACAAGAGATATAACCATAACTTTTCTCGAATCCTAGATTGGTGCTCTCTCCACAAAGCTGCACTGAGGCAATAAACTTCTTGCCAAAAAATATAGTACCAAATCACAATTCCATTAGTAGTATCTTTCCCTAAGATTTTTCCACCATTGCTTTTAGTCACTTTTAGCACTCTTCAATTTGATGGGTATAAGGTGGTATCCCCAAGTTATTTGAACCTGGAACCTTGAACTAAGAACAAAGTGATTCTTTGCTTTTTCCTTGCTTTTCTGAACTTCAGACATTATCTAGACCAAATAAGGAAACTAGGATTCCAAGAAGTTTTTAATATGGCTATTGCTCACAACCATACTGTGAGTTGATAATCAGGTCAACAGCTTTTATTAAGCACCTACTACGTGCCAGACACTGGCTTCATGCTAGATACCAGGAGTACAGAGAAAGATAAAAATAGTCCCTTCCCTCTAGGAACTGACAGTCTCCTGAGGAAGATAACAGGAAAACAGCCATGTATAAACAAAATATATACAAGATAAATTAGAAATAATCTCAAAGGAAAGATGTTAGCCAGAATTAAGGACTATTGGGAAAGCTTCTTGTACAAGTTATGATTTTATTTGAGCCTTGAAAGAAGTCAGGGAAACCAAGAAACTTTTAGAGATTTTGATGAAAAAGAACATTTCCAGAAACTAGACTCAGCTTACTTCACTTTGCATCTGCTATTCTGCCTGGTTTCAGCTCCCCTCCCCTATGACCCCATCTTCTACACCTTTCCTGCCTTCTTTTGTATGTAATCTCTTCTTTAGCTTATAAGCTTTTTGAAAGCAAGGGCTGTCTTTTTTTTTTCTTTTGTTAATTGTGTCCCCAAGTACTTAGCACATAGTAGGTGTTCAACAGATATTTATTGAAATAGAAAATATTTATTGGCCCCTCAAACTTCATTTCTTTCCTCTTTTTGTTTTCCCTTTTCTGCTGTGGACCACGATTGTATTCTACTAGCTTCTCAGTTCTTGTCCCTTTGGAACTCACCCTGTCTTTCCCCTTGATTATACCCTTTTCTCCTGAGAATACTGTGAACTCCTGTGGTAGCCTAAAGTAACTCATCAGTCAAGAAAGAGCTTAAGGTGGTCCAGAAAGGTTAGGACAGCTCCTGCTTCTAATTATCAGACCCAATCAAATAGTCTCCAGTGGTCTTTCCCCACTTCTGTGTTTGGACCAAAATGGAAAGTATCCAATGTTCTTTTTCTAGAGGATTTTGTGCTTTATATTTTCCTCCTTGGTAAACCACATATGGCTTGTGGTTATGATTTATTTTCCTCCTGTTCTTATTAACTGAATCTTAAATCCCTCTCCTCTTTTGAAGGCATAGTTAATAGCTAGGACCTGAGCGAGTTCCCATTCCCCCTCCAGTCATATGTAACTTTTTTTTTTTTTTTTTTTTAAATCAGGGGCCATTTGTTTAGGGCAGCTAGGTGGCGCAGTGGATAGAGCACCAGCCCCGAAGTCAGGAGGACC
The DNA here is from genome assembly GCF_048593235.1 of Sminthopsis crassicaudata. Lineage (NCBI taxonomy): Eukaryota > Metazoa > Chordata > Mammalia > Dasyuromorphia > Dasyuridae > Sminthopsis > Sminthopsis crassicaudata. The sequence goes on from NC_133621.1 coordinate 61,060,547, forward strand.
CGAGTTCAAATGTGATGTCAGACACTTAATACTTCCTAGCTGTGTGACCCTGGGCAAGTCACTTATCCCCAGTTGCCTCAGCAAACAAGCAAAACAAAACAAAAAAACTTGTTAATTTATCAATATGATTTTTTTTCAAATTTATCTTTCTATTCATCAGATATTCAGGCAACAGTATTTGTGATGTTCCTACTAGCCTGTCCTAGACCCTTGAAAGATATATAGAAACTGTGCACCGTCCTCCCCGAGAAGCTAACATTTTAGTCTATTTTGATTATATTTCCTTTTCCCGGGGTTGAAAAGACCCTTTTTCTCTCGGTGTGCATTAGTTCATGTGAATACCAAAGGATAATAAAGACTTTATCTCAGTTTTTTCCTTCATTCCTTCTTTCCCTTAGTAGTTTCTGGATCGGAGAACCATCACATAACGCTGTTTATAGTGCTAATGGGACAGCAGTTTTGCAGCCCGTGTTTCTGAGAAAAGCCTCATTTATACTCCAAGGCCATGAGGGCTCAGGGAGTAAAGGTCCGCATAAGTTTGGTAGTGCATCACCAGGAGAGGTTTGAGCCCCATCTCGATACAATAATGGCATTAGAAAAGCCCGCCGGAGCCCTGGCCAGGCGGGGAGGGCCGGATGTACCGGCTGGACCTGCGCAGAGAGCTCCAGCGCAAGGCGAAGGGTCTAGGAGTGTGGGAACGAGGGTTGCTCAGGATGAGATGGCGGGTACCTGGCGGGTACCTGGCGTGTACCGGCGGAAGAATTCCCGCATTAACCATGGGATTAATATGTCAGAATGTTAGGCCGGATGCTGGGAATCGTGCGCCGTTCTGGGCTCGGGTCAATCCCAGTTTTCCAGGCGGTTTGAGAAGCTAATTTACTTTTTGTCTATAGACTGTTGGGCAATATTCACACAATTCGCTTCCGATGCATGAAAGAACATCCAAAAATGAACATAAATAACGCGCTCCTCCATCTCTTTCAGATGCAGAGGGAAATTGCTTATGCCAGAGGAGAAGGCCCGGGCGTCCCGCGCCCGGGATCCACTGCCCATCCCTCCCACGCAATCCCCAACTCACCACCCTCCACTCCCATCCCCCACTCCATGCCCCCCTCCCCCTCCCGAATCCCATACGGTGGGGCCCGCACCATGGTCGTCCCTGGCAACGCCACGATCCCCCGAGACAGGCTGTCCAGCATGCCCGTGTCCAGATCCATCTCCCCCAGCCCCAGCGCCATTTTGGAACGGAGGGACGTCAAGCCGGACGAGGACCTGAGCGCCAAGAGCCTCGCCCTGTTCAGAAACGAGGGGCTCTACGCGGACCCCTTCCTTTTCCACGAGGGGCGCATGAGCATCGCCTCCTCCCACGGCGGACACCCCCTGGATGTGCCGGATCACGTCATCGCCTACCACCGCACCGCCATTCGGTCAGCCAGCGCATACTGCAACCCGGCGCTCCAGGCCGAGATGCACCTGGAGCAGTCGCTCTACCGGCAGAAGTCGCGGAAGTACCCGGACAGCCACCTGCCCACACTGGGCTCCAAAACCCCTCCCGCCTCCCCGCACCGCGTGGGCGACGTCCGGATGATCGACATGCTCCCGCACCATATCCCGCCCCACGCCCTGCAGCCCGACCGGGCCTCCCCCAGCCGCCAGTCATTCAAAAAGGAGCTAGGGGCCGCGGTGTACATGGAGAAGCCGAGGAACCCTCCCATGCTGGCGGGCATGGTGGACGTGGGCCCGCCGCCGCTGACCGAGAAGCAGATGTTTGGCTACAGCACCATGACGTCGCCCAAAGACAAGGAGACGAGGTAAGCGCGGGAGCCACACTGCGCATGTGCGCCCGGCCAGGGTGGGAACCTCAGGGTGTGGGGGAGAGGCTGCCGAACGAAATAAGGAGAAGAGGGCTCTCTGTTTGGCAGAAATACTCTCTGAGATGATGACTCTGTTTTCCCCATTATAGAATTATTTTTTTCCCTCACAGGGTTTGAGGAAATGGAAAAAATGTGTCTCTGCCCCTCTTCTTGGGTGTGAAACACACATTTGCATGAAAACAGAATGTTTCCGTTTTAAGCGCTCATTAGAGAGAGAATGGCGCTGAGATCAGCAAAAGGCGCTTCTGATTTGTGTTTAATATTCTTTGCGACTCATGTCCCGGTGGGAGTCTCCAAACCACAGATTCAGAGCCTTAAAACCCGCCGTAAGGAAAGTTCTTTAAAGGCAGCGTGGGGGAGGGGAAGGAGAGCTGGCTCAGGAGGGGGCGGGTTCGAGGCCGCTGACCGGACCGTATGTGACCGAAGGGAAGTGTTGGGAAGCTCTCCGTTGACCAGTGTTGACAGGGACGTTTCTTCGGGAGCTTCTTACACCATTGAAGTTATTATCAGCCCAGTTGGAAATTTTTTTAAAAGACCAGTTGGTTGATTTTGATGGACCCTGGAACATCAATCTTAAGCCCGAAGGGAGGGGCAGGTACGGAGACTGAAGTCTGGGAGACCAGGTGTTTGTCTAGAGAGATAAATGATCCGTGTTAAGAGCCAGGTTTTCATCCCAGACCGTGGGCTTCTCTTAGATGAATCTTTAAGTAAATAACTACATGAATGCATGAAGAAAAATTAATTGAAAAAGTTAAAAATTAATGGAAGCCTTAATTTTGGTAGGAGGAGGTTACCGTGGCAATCATTTTAGAAATGCAGATGAGGAAACTGAGCCAGAGAGTCAAAAGCAATGGTGACAAAGTGGAAAAAGTCAGTCAGGCAGTGCGGGTCACACGGCCAGCTTCCTGGTTCCGGGTTCCCGGCCGTTCCCTGGTCTTGTGCAAAGGCCGCCGGGCTGTGACGGATGATGGCCACCATCCTGGCCATAGTAATAAACACTGCTTCTCGCTCACAAGGAGAAAGCCGCACGCTTCAGGCAGCGATGGCTGGTCTAGGGAGATCCGTCCGGCCGTGCGGCGAAGGAGCCCAGAATGGGGGGCGGGAAAGAATGCCACAAGGCCCGGGGCGCTTCTTGCACTGGCTGCGCTCGTTGGGCCGCGTGGCTTATTCGTGTGGAATAGATGAGGACTGTGGGACGGGGTTTGAGCTTCCTACTTCAAAGCAGCGGCTCCTGGATCAGGTCCCAAGCCAGGCGTTCGTTCCCTCCCCGTTTTTGTGACAGGGACCCTTTTGGCAGCCTGGCGGAAGCTGTGAACCCTTTCTCAGAACAGTACTTTTACATCCAGAAGTAAAATATATCGGATTAAAAAGGAACCTTTAAAACAAGTTTACAAACCCCTATTTTAGGGTCAGAGTTTTTACACATGCAGGTACACACACACACACCCCCCCCATAAAAGTTAGAGTACACTAAATATTTAGGAAAAGACAGAGCAGAGACAATAAAGGTGGGATGTTTATATACATGTTATATAAATACACTAAAATTTTTGATAGGACACATGAGAAAACATGAGCCAGGGGAGCCTTGAGTGAGGGTTATAGCCTCCTGGCCCAACTCCCTCATTTTATAGAGGAGGAAATACCCACCTATCTGAGGTGACCTGGCCAATGTCAGGGGACGGAGGCAGCATTTGAACTCAGTTCTTCTGATGCCAAATTCGACACTTTTCCCGCTGCACAAGGAGGTGTAGACTGTGCTGTGGAAGTGAAAACTTTCTCTAGGACTTAGCATGCGACCAGTCTCTTCGTCCGCAAGGTGAAGATAATAATACACTCAGCACCACCTCCCTCTCATGGCTCCAAGGAGAACACGCTGTAAATCCTAAGATTCTATTGGACGAACGTTTTATTTCTCAAAATTTCTCCTTTCTGGACCACTTGAAGTTTGGCGTTAGCTTTGACTTCTGACCCGAGTGCTTGGGGATCCTACAGAAGATCCTTAGGCTGGAATCCAGGGTTAGGGGAGAGCCCAAAACACGCATCTTAGACATCAGGTGTGGTACGTCTGTTGAGAGGAGTGAAGGTTTTCCACAGTTCAACATTTTCAATAATTTTCAGGCACTTTTTAATAATACCATCATCCACAGTCCCTAAAGGCCTTCCATTTCCATATTAGAAAGACTTTCTCAACCTCAAATGTTTCTATTTCCCACAAACCTCAGAAGTTTTGTCATATAAAAAAAATTTGGCATTAAAAAAATTTTAAGATACCCCCCTCAAATATTTTTTGTTCTAAAAAAAAAAAAAAGCAGAACCACAAATATGGGAAGATTTAGTGAAAGAATTTGTATTTGTCTAAAATGTATTGTTATTGTGATTAAAGATCATGATATTATAGAACTGCAGCTGGAAGAGACCTCTGAGGTCATCCAGCCTCTTAATTCTGCATGAAGAAGCAAAGGCCGAGGGAGGTGGTGACTTACCATAGATAACACAGGCAGTAACCATCCCAGAAATGAAAGGGCTGGTCCCTCTACTGACTCCAGAGCCATTGTTCTCTTTTACCAAGATGTTGGCTTGTGCAGTGAGAAAAGAGCAAATACTGCCTCTGTCACCTAACATTAATGACATTGGTCAGGTCACCTCAGCTCTTTGCCATTTCCTCATCTATGAAATGAGGGAGTTGGATTAGGGGGCTCTGAGCCCCCACTCAGCTGCACCTCTGTGGCCCTATGATCTCATCCTGTCTGTTAATACCTTAGATGGTGCCATTATGGAATGGAGTGGGATTTGGTCCTGCTCTGTGAAGTTACAGAGCACATGCCCTCCAGTGCCAGGAACTCCCTCCACTGATGAAATCTAGGTTCAGTTTTTGATGTCTCTTTAAATAAAATGTCTTGCAGTTGCCATAGCCAGAGATTTGAAATAGGAGCGAAAGATGCCCCTTTTGGGAAGAAAGAGAATCACACTCTCTACCTTCTCACAGGGGAATCTTCACCTTTTAATTGGGAGATTTCAGAGTAAATGGAACTGAAGGGACTGGATGAGATAGCAGTGAGAGTGGGGTTCCCTGAAGTGGTACAGTATCACCTGTCACACTGGGCATTTTCTACCAGCATCGTCACTTCTCTTCCTGCAATCACCTGAAGAGTCAAGGAAATGATGTGAAGAGTGAGCAAGGAGGGATGAGACCCAAGCAACTGTGCTTCCGTTTCTCTGCCTAGTGACTGAATTGCCTCATTGAGACTGCTCACCTGGGCTTCCTTTCCCCCAGCCAGAAGTCTGAGAAATGTAAATTGTGAATATTATTGTTCTCCACCCAGAATTCTGAACCTGAGGGACCAGAATTCTAAAGGGATTATTGTAGGCCTAAGATATAAAAAACTGTTCTTAAAAGATATTTATAATTATAAATGCTGTGGAATTTGCATAATTGCATCGCTAAATATATGCATGTTGTAAACTACAACAGCACTATCTAGTATATTAACAGGATTATATAAGGGGAAAAAATTGCTAGGGAAAGTTAGGAGGGTGCACATGCTTGGGAGTTTTTTTCATTATTAAAAACACCAGTTCTAAACTCATTTCAGAGGGGGGAAATGAATAACAAAAGCAATTACAAAAGTATAAAATTTAGTACATTGTCTAGCCTACAATCTGGTGTTATTTTAGAAATATTTTGAGCTGCATAGGTCATTTTAAACTGCCTCCCACCACAAAGTGTTTAATTTTCCTCATGCAGGGTCTCATAAACTGCCAAACCAATTTCTCTTCGGATTTTGTAACATAAATAAGTGAATAAAGCTGAGAGTGCTTTCTTTCTGAGGCTCTCAAGTGAAATTTTACAGCTAAGTCGTAAAACCACTGAAACCCAGGGAAGAAAGTGAAAATCCCCCAAAATGTTCTTCCTTATTTGGATTCCACTAGACCCCTGGATATGTTTATTCAGAAGCACTTGTACCCAGCAGCCCGAGCAACCTCTAAATGTATTTGAAAATTAGAGAAAATTAACTATCTCCCATCTGTCCTCAAGAAGTTTCCCTAAATAATTGATATTTGTTAGTCTGGGTTTGTTTTGTTTTTATTTTGTTTTTTGAGGAAAAACAATCTTTCCAAATACTGTTCAGTTTAAGATAAATTATGAGAGGCTGATGTAATATAATCTAGATTCCTTTGGTTAAGTCTGGGTTTTGGTCTGATGAATTCAGCGTTAACCATTTGGGGGATACAAGAGCAAAACACTCCATGGAAGAAAATCAAATACTAATAGGACTAGGGAGAAAAAGAAATGACAGCCAGGTTTCTCCCAGATGTCCACCATATTAGAAGTCTCCTCCCAAATAATAACTGAAGCATTTGACTGCCTGGAAATATGTGGTTCCATAACAGATTACAACTGTTTTAACTTTAAGGACAATAATTCTCATGTCTGAGCCTCCAGAAAGGAAATTGTTTGTGACTGACCACATGGCCTTGGGCACATGACTTTATTTAAGTTGGTTTGGGCTGTCCAGATGGAGAGCTTGGTAGCAGCTCCTAGAGGTTTCTCTAAGCAAAAAGGACCAGATGCCATCTCAATTCTATTCCCTATCTCTTCACCAGCTCCCCCATTGCAGAGGGGGGGGGCGGGCAGTATGAAAATTATAAATAAAGGCAGATATTTTCCTGTCTTTATCTACTTTTGCTAAAAAGTATTTTTAAATTTTTATTTTTGCCCCCCTTTTTATCCATAGGATCATATATTTAGAGTTGGAAGGTGTCTTAGGAGTTAAATCCTCATTTTATGGAGGAGGAGACAATCACCTAGTGATTAAGTGACTTGCTTAGGGCCACACACTTATAAAATACCTGAGGTACATTTGAACTGAGCTCTTTCTTTCTCTAAGTCCAGTGCTATGATTTATTGCTATAAGGGGAGACTCCCTAGAAGGATGAAAGGGAGCAATACATTAAGAAATGTAGGCAATAGTATAATAAAAGGTATTAATAAAAAAATATTCCAGAAAAACAGAATTGTGTTGATATGAAAAGCATAATTCAGAAAATTTTAAAAGGCTTACTGCTCCCATAGTAAGAGAGCAGAGTGGTTGGGTGACCTGAGGCAAATTGAATTTTTGCTTCCTTACCAGTCTTGAGTAGTCAGCATCAGAAATTCCCCCAAAGACTTCAGGCTGTGACTCTGACATATAAAAATTGGACTGGGTCTCTCAGTACAAAGTGAAGTGAAAAATTGAAGAAATTATGTGAATATTTCCGCTCAGTGTTGTCTCTGACCTGGGTGATCCTCATCGGTCAGTTCTCTTCTGAGTGGGTGAAGGGTCTCACTCATAATTCATATGGAAATGTTGCCTTTTAAGAGCTGCTTGGTACCTTTAAGGCTCCCTGTGCTGACGGGTCTTTGCATTCATTGAATCTTTCCTTGTCTTGCGGTTTTCTCTCTCTTTTTTTTATTAATTTTATAATTATACATTTTTGACAGTATATATATGCATGAGTAATTTTTTTATAATATTATCCCTTATATTCATTTTTCCACATTATCCCCTCCCTCCCTCGACTCCCTCCCCTTGATGACAGGCAATCCCATACATTTTACATGTGTTACAATATAACCTAGATACAATATATGTGTGTAAATCTAATTTTCTTGTTGCAAGTTAAGTAGTAGCTTCCGAAGGTATAAGTAACCTGGGTAGATAGACAGTAGTGCTAACAGTTTACATTCACTTCCCAGTGTTCCTTCTCTGGGTGTAGTTGTTTTTGTCCATCATTGATCAACTGGAAGTGAGTTGGATCTTCTTTATGTTGAAGATTTCCACTTCCATCAGAATACATCCTCATACAGTATTGTTGTTGAAGTGTACAGTGATCTTCTGATTCTGCTCATTTCACTCAGCATCAGTTGATGTAAGTCTCTCCAAGCCTCTCTGTATTCCTCCTGCTGGTCATTTCTTACAGAGCAATAATATTCCATAACCTTCATATACCATAATTTAACCAACCATTCTCCAATTGATGGACATCCATTCAACTTCCAGTTTCTGGCTACTACGAAAAGAGCTGCCACAAACATTTTGGCACATACAGGTCCCTTTCCCCTCTTTAGTATTTCCTTGGGATATAAGCCCAGTAGTAGCACTGCTGGATCAAAGGGTATGCACAGTTTGATAACTTTTTGGGCATAATTCCAAATTGCTCTCCAGAATGGTTGGATTCTTTTACAACTCCACCAACAATGTATTAGTGTCCCAGTTTTCCCACATCCCCTCCAACATTCATCATTATTTGTTCCTGTCATCTTAGCCAATCTGACAGGTGTGTAGTGGTATCTCAGAGTGGTCTTAATTTGTCTTGCAGTTTTCTCAATAAATTCTGTTTTTATTTGTTGAGCATCTTCTGTTAGAGATGACCTTAGCAGTGGCAGTGATACAAATGCTTGAGATCATGGCCCTGCCTTCCGGGGATTTCTAAACTCCTCGGTCAACTTCTGGAGTGGCAAGGATGTTGACTTCTAGTCTGAATACCAACATTTAATTCCTCTCTTCCTATTAGCCTGTGTGACTTTGGGTAAAATCATTAAACTTTCTTAAATCTATTTCTTCTGTCACAGTCAACTAGCACTTATTAGGCACCCACTGTTAACCAAGCTTTATGAAAAGTGCTGGGATTGAAAAGCAAAAGCAGAAGCTCACAGTCTAATTAGAGAGACAAAAGATTATTCCAATAGATTTTAAATAACCATGGTGCTGTTGTGCTTGCAGATGCATTCATGAGACCTTGGCTAGAGCTCTGGCCCTGGGGTGAGAACACCTGGGTTTGAATGTCTCCTCTAACCAATTCAAGACCGAAATGCTCTGCTTCATGGGGCACAAATAGTCCATGTGAACATCTCACATTTCTTCTGGGCTAATTCCTTTCAGCTTTGCTCACAGAGCACAGCAGTTCTCTGGGGGCACGCCATGCTGGGTGGTCCAGGGCCAGAGCTCCCATGTCATACAGTAAGAGAGACCCTAACTGTGTCCTTGTACCACTTTTCTGACCTCCTTGTGAGCGCTGGCCCTGTGAGTTCTCCACAGACTTTTTGGTAAGTTCATGTTTGGCTTTTGAACAATGTGGCCAGCCCGTGGAGTTGTGCTCCCGCCGTAGAATTTGATTGCTTCAAAGTTGACCTTGAGGATTCTGTGTCTGGTGTCTTATCTACCAAGTGAGCTTCAGAACTTTCCTAAGACAGTTCAAATGGAAACAATTCAAGTTCCAGGTTTCCTAGGAATACAACAAGGAAATCAATGGCCTGTAGACCTTGTGTCTGTAGACCTCCCCCACTAACTTTGGAACCTCCCAAACACTGAACTAGCTCTGGCAATGTGTGTCAGTCAATCTCATTATCAGTATGGACATCCCTGAAAACATCCTAGTTGTCCTGATCTCTATCTGCTCTGGAAAGGTGACCTTGCCAGCCTTCCCTCACCTAAATCCAGTTGCATGTCACGGCAGCCTCTTCCTGCTATCGTGTTCTTTGAGAACGAAGGACAAATAACAACTGCCAAGATAGATGAACTTATCCACAGCATTCAGAACTTCTCTATTTGCTGTAACTGATAAATTTTTCAATTTGAAAAGCCACAAGCCAGAACTAAAGCATGATTTTTTGTGCACCGTGTGCAGCCTCCAAAGCTGAGATGTAACAAAGTATGGATTGATTCTCAGCTTCTGTGATAATTTTGGCCTAATAGTTAAACACCAAGGAAACCAGGTGCTCCATCAACCAGCACAAAGATAGCAGGTGCCTAATAAATGCTTATTGACTTGACCTTTTTAGATGTGAACAGCTCCCCTCTGGAGTTTCTCCCTCAAAGTCTGCTCTTGCTACTTACTTCTATAGAAAAGATTAGGAGACCCCAGATGGTAGAGAGAAAAAGTGGATGGACTCCCAAGAATTCGTAGGGAAGAATTCCTTTTCCAGAATTGGGAAGAAACATAGTCCCCCTTCCCCAGCAGGAAGATTACAGGAAATAGTACTAGAGAGGAAGAAATGTGTTCCTCTGAACATTATAACTTAACAAAATATATAATTTTGGTGTTGGTAATTATTAATAATTAAATAATATTGATATTCAGTCATGTTCAATTTTTTGTGATCAATTTTTTGTGACCCCATTTGACATTTTCTTGGCACAAATACTTATAGGGTTTGCCATTTCCTTCTCCAGCTTGTTTTTTTTTAAACTGAGGGGCCCAGAGGCTGTAAATGTCTGAGGCTAGATTTGAATTCAAGAAAATGAGCTTTAGCTCTCTCTCCCCAACACTTTCATTTGCATTATGCTCAAGCTATATATTATGGTTAACTTCTGGGAGCTAACCAAAATCCAAATAATCATTTCTCACTGTTTTTTTCTGTTATATTGGAATATGCTGAGAGGCAGTATAGTGCAGAATGTAGGAAAAAATGTAGATTCAAATATTACCTTTAACACCTGGGAATTACGGGGGACAAGTGACTTCCCCTCTCGGAGGTCCTAACAACTCCCAGACTAAGTTACAGTGAATCTCTCTGAATCAGTGAAGGGAATCTCCATTACACAGATGAAACACAATCCCTTTTATTCTTCTCTTCTCCTTTCCCTCCCCCCCCCCAAAAAAATTAGAATTATATGATTATAGGCTAGGGTTTGACAATATTGACAATTATCCATAGGTGAATTTTTTTCTTTATAAAACTATGTTTTATGTAATTTTATACATTCATAGAATTTCATTTTGTACCCAGTTTATTGATATATTTTGTTTTTCTCACAATGGTTTTCACCAAATCTCTGATAAATCCTTTTAGTCTACTTCCCATGAAACAATCCATCAAATGTTCTCAGAAAGGGGATATGCCCTTTTAACTTGGACAGCATGATAGTAATATTGACTATTTGACAAGAATTTTGCTCCCTCTCCATGCTGACATTTCACTGTGTATATTATTCTTTTGTTCTTGTTTGCTTTTCTTTCTATCACTTCATGTAAGATTTCCCATGTTTGCTTGAATTTTTTTATACTCATCATTCTTTATGGTCAAAAAGCTTATTTAGAAGTTAATAGCTCTTATGCACACTCATCCACAATAAGGGGATTTGGGGGAGAGGAGGAGTTTTTAACCCTTACTTTTTGTTCCTCTGAGGAAAAAACAAGTCAGGAGAGATGAATAATTATTTTATACACTCCACAGATATGATACCTGTTAGAGATTTTGTAAACATTGGTTGGGTGAAGGGTTGGGTTTGCTGACATAATGGTCTGTGATTCTGTTCATCTATGCTTGTTTTTAAGACCCTATGGATCAGATCACGCTATGAGTTGTTATATTAAGTCACTATTCATTTGTTACAAGATGCTTCTTCAGGTCATACCTTCTCTGAGATTTGATTATTCAGTAACACTTCATTTACAAAATTATATTTGTAAGAATATGTGTTTCAGAATTCCTAACAATTAACATACAAACAAATAATCTTGCCTTTTTTTTATAAATTGGAGACTGTCCATTTGTTATAAATTGCTATGACAGCAATCACCCTGAGTTCTTTTTTTTTATTGAAAACAAAGTTAATTTATTATAAAAATTTTTGACAGTATATATGCATGAGTAATTTTTTATAACATTATCCCTTGTAATCATTTTTCCAAATTATCCCCTCCCTCCCTCTACTCCCTCCCCTAGATGACAGGCAATCCCATACATTTTACATGTGTTACAGTATAACCTAGATACAATATATGTGAATCACCCTGAGTTCTTGGGAGGAAGAGATTCTTTTTGGACTCACAGTTTTCTGGTAAGACTTCATGGAAGGAGGAGGAAGAACCCAAATTGCTCCTTAAAAGAGAGATTGAATGAAATGAAATCTTCTCATCTATGAAGACAGAAACTCTTTAAAATCTTGAAGACTCTCCCAAGTTATAGCTCCTCTTTAATTATGATTCTTTTTGCTTGAAGGAGACAGGGACCATCAATCCTCCCTTTGAGGACCATAAATCTTCCCTCTAGGGATCCTCATGGCCCCTTTCCAGTTTTCTGTTCCATAGCTTTCACTGTTTTTCCAAGGTGTCTATCAAGTAAACATCTTGATATGGTGATTTCAGAGCCTATGAGATAACTACAGATAGAAGAAAATGAATTCCCATCCCATAGGCAGGCCTCGGTGAATAAGCTGTTTTCTCTGCTTCTCGGGCTTCCCCCAGGTACCACAATCCACCATGGATGCTAAGTAAAACTTGCTGGTTAGCTAAGCCACTGAGGAAAACACATGGGATTTCATCAAGACTATGGGCAGCCTGTCACAGAGTAGAGCATGACATAAAATGTCACTTCAAATAATCCAGTTTCTCTCAAAAAAAAAAAAAAAGTACTCCATCATCTGCCACAAATTTTCAAATGCAAAGGCTTTCATATTCCACTTCTAAATATGCTTTGTACACAGTTTCTAAGATACTGTCAACCAAATCTTTATGATTGAAACCAGGTACCAAAACAAAGGCAGAGCTAAGCTTAAATATAAGGAGATCCAGGTAAGCTCTGTGTCTTTGCCCCTGTTGATTAGAGGGGGAATTGCCCTTGGACTGATTGGTAGCATCCTAAAGAAATCATACATTCCATCTAAGGCAAGTGCTCTTACATTGGACCCTGGGAAGGAGCCATTTTTAGTTATTCTCTACAGCAGTGGTCCTCAAACTTTTTAAATAGCGGGGGGGGGGGCAGTTCACTGTCCCTCAGACTGTTGGAGGGCTGGACAAGGGTAAAAACAAAAGCTCACACTCTGTCTCCGCCCCTCAGCCCATTTGTCATAACAGGAGGGCTGCATAAACATCCTCGTGGGCCACATCTGGCCCGCAGGCCATAGTTTGAGAACCCCTGCTCTACAGTAACCAGCTTATTAACCACATTCTCAATTCATGCTGTGTCCCTTAGAGGGAAGGAGTGATAGTGAGGAAAAAAGAAATCATCCACCACTTATAGTTTCTGGGTGGGCCTTTCTAGCTAAATTGAGATGTTCTGTGTCTGCTTGGTTTTGCCTGAATTTTACAGCTTCATTTTACATGGAGGAGGCCTTCTTTAAAAAAAAAAAATCTGCCTAACCTGAGCTTCGAATTTGATGACTTTCAAAGACAATAAGCCACAGAAATTCTGTGTCACCTGCCAGATCTACAGTGGTTCTACCCACATGACCAATGCTACTTCCTCCTTTCCATCCAAATTTAAAAGCATAGAATATTAGACTTTGAAGGACTTTAATGAATGTCAGCTCAGAATCCCTCATTTTAAAAACAAAGAAACCAAGAGACTTACTCAAGATCATACAACTGCATGACAAGAGCCCAGGTTTCCTGAGGTCTAGTCTTGGTGGTTCTTCTACTGTGCTCAACTTTCTGTAATCATTTGTAAAATACAGGGGAAATGCCACATGGCCTAGTGAATAGGGAGTTGACCAGGAAAGAAGGAAGGAAGGCAGGAATTAGGAGAAAAGAGAGACAGAGAGAGAGAAGCAGATAGGGAGGGAGAGAGAAAGGAAGGAAAGAAAAAAGAGAAGAAAAGAAGGAAGGAAGAAAAAGGTCTCTATCTTTGCTTTTCTCTCTGTCTTTCTCTAGTATGTATGTACAGACACACATTCTTGAGGGTAGAGAGTTGTAGGGAGAGAGAAGAAGGGGAAGGAGAAAGAGAAGAATGTATGTATGAAGAGAGAGTGAAAGAGAATGATCACAGATACAAAGAGAGATGGACCTTTTCCTTTGCCATAAACACAAGCATCAAGAAAATCCCCATTTAGGTATAAACAAAAGAGATCTAGTGTAAAAATTATCTTTTGGGTTCCCTGTTGATTTTCCATTAGGCCCAAAATCTTTTTTACTGTTTGGGCCATCCTGGTTCTGTTCAACTCCAAAGCATCCCCAGACCTCACTTCCATAGAGTTCTGCCTTAGGATCCCGTATATTCTCCCAGCCCCTAAAATGATTTCTCATTTGCAGGAAAACTCTAAGCCAAAGTCCCTGCAGTCTATAATCATGAATGAGTAAATGCTTCTTCCAGTTGGTACCTGTACCAGAAATGAGCTGTGGCCTCTGGAATAAAACGTTGCCCCCAAGGAAGGGAAAGCCAATATAAATAAAGCAGGAAGGCTTTTGTAGTTGTATCATTACTGGGGAACGCTGTGCAGGCTGACAGCCTGCGGGGAGGGATGGGGTGGAAGGCCCTCACCCCGGATTTCTGCTGAGGAACACAAATGACTCAGAAGCCGGCGCTTCAGGAGAGCCGTGGTTCGAGGTGTGGCTGGAGTGACACTCAGGACCCCACCAGTAATGGGTTTCTGTCAATCCCTTTCTAAGCCTGTGATTTGCTGTGGAAGGAAAATACCATAAAACAGAGTATGGCTTCCAGACCTAAAGCAGGGTGGATGGGCGCCCAGCGATATTTGCTTTGGTTGGGCTAAATTGTTGGAAAGGGGCATGTCCAAGGAAGCTAAAAATCCTTTGGGCCCGGACAGAGCCGAGCTTTGCTCTCCTTACCATCCACACCCCCACATAATTAGTGGCTTCTGCCTAGAACACAAAATTTGGAATTAAATAAAGAAGAGCTGGCACTCTAGGTGTGAGTGGCACATTTCATTAGGATGTATGCTTAAGGTACTTTATTTTTCCTGAGACTAACTTTTCATTATTTTTATTCCTTAATCAGAGGAAAGAAACTAAATATTAACCAACTTGATTCCTTTTTGGAAGTTATTTTAAAACTGTAAGCTTTTTTTTTTTTTTTAAAGACACACAGTACCAAAAAAATTTAAGATATTGAGGTGAACCTTGTAGGCCCTCTATGTACAACTCAGCCTACCACCTAAATATTCCAGTACTGGAATATTTTATTCTAGATGAGGCAGAATCTTAGATGTGATGTCTTTGGGTGGTCATGAAAGATCTCTGTGATCTCACACTCAGGTGAGGTAGCCTTGTAGGCTTTAAGGAGCTCTAGACCTGGAGTCAGTGATACTTACTATCAGGGTGATTGACTAGAAAGTTAATCACTTTATGCTTTACTTTCCTCATCTGTAAAATTAGGGGCTTAGACTGGATAGATTCTAAGTTCCCTTCCTGATCTAAGTCCATAATCCGAATATGATTTTCTTTTCCTTTAAAAAAAATTACTGGTTGAGAAGATATCTGTCTTTAATCCTACCATCAGCAGACTTCACAGACCAAAGCTTCAGAGAAATGGAAGGCACAGATATATCTCATATACAGTGGAAAGCTTGGAATCTCTTGCTAGTCTGTTGGACTACCGGGAGTGTATTTCAGCTGCTGAAATACACGGGAGCCCCCTGACAGTGGCTGCTGGAGATCCAGCCCAGAAAGGATCTCCTCTTGTGAGAGGGTGATGCAAGGAGACTGAGAGGCTGTGGCTGCTCTCTAGAGAACTCTGACTCTGGCTGAGTTTGTCCCAGCTTTAGATGCTCTCTTATAATTACATTCTCATGGGTGTGAATCTTGTGGAACTATATTAAGTACTAGTACGTGCACTGAACTAGAGAACTATCAAGCACCATGCTAAACTAGATAACCATTGTCTTGTCAATTCCACTGAGTTAGCACCTTGTAAGAATCCTTGTTTCAAGTACAGAGTTCTGGCCCATACACTAGTGTGAGAAGTAGCAGCTATAAGAGGGAGCCTTGGAATCTCTGAAGCTCTCTGTCTTCAAATCGTATGTGTGTATATGTATGTATCTACTGATTCACACACATATGTATATAGATTCATATACACATGTGCTTACAGATTTATTCATACCTATGTGTCTTCTTTCTCTTAATATCTCTGGGAAGAAGGGGGGAATTACCTTTAGCTTCATTGTAGAAGGATCCTGGATTCTCCTGCATTTTACAATGAAAATTAACATTATTTTTACCAGATCATAACATAAATGTTGGGAATCGAGATAACCAAAGATAGGGACAAGAGAACAGAGTGCAGACCACAACCAGCTGAACTGTCATAATATTTCCTCCAAACAACTTTAAAATAATGCTTCAGATCAAATTTTGGAGACAGAACGAAAAAGTCAGAGACATTTTTTCAACTTAAAGCAACTTAGAGTGACAAGCAAGGTCTGTGACAGTGGAGTGGGAAGTCACCCTGGAGCACAGCACCAGCACTGGTAGTGGGCCTGGAGATGGCAGAGTCTGGGGTGGCAGGAGCTGCATCAGCAGCTTTGGGAGCTTTAGCCCAGATACATTAAGGGAGTCAGAGAACTGGTCAGAAAGAAATTACAGGGAACTCTTTACTGACACTGGTACAACAGGCACTGCTTGGAAATTCTGTCGTCCATTAGCATTCTGGGTCAGGTGCCAGGGCAGAGAGGGGTGCTAGAAGCAGGCTTTGGAGATGGCTTCAATAGCAACATCTTTGGGAACTTTGAGCCCAGAGACGTTCTTTGTCACAATTCAAGGGTAAAACGGGGAAGAGCAACTTTTGGAGGTTCCCAGAGGGGTAGGGGTCCTGGTCAGAGTTCCAAGTCCAAGAGCCGTGCTAGCTGAGAGGGAGTCCTTCTGGGTAAAAACCAAAGAGCAGCCCAGGAGGGTGGTGACCACACCTTTCTTTACCACGGTCACACAACCATGGAAGGATTGGAAAATTGCAGATCCCCAAACTTAACTCTGAAAGTAGCAGCACTCACAAACCTGAAGCTTAGACAGTGCCTTTCTACCTCAAGGTATGATCAAAGCCATGATCAAAAAAGAGCCTACATATCATATTTCTAGAAATTAAGGAACACTACCTGATATGTTAGATCCAGAGGGTAAAATTAAAATGAAAAGAATTTAGCAATTACCTCTAGAAAGAGATAACAAAATGAAAACCCCCCAAAATATTATAGACAACTTCCAGAGCTTCCAGGTCAAGGAGAGAATGTTACAAACAGTCAGAAAGAAATAGTTCAAATATCATGAAGTCACAGTTAGGCTCACATAAATTTTAGCATCTTCTATCCTAAAGAAACAGAGGGCTTAGAATATGATAAACCAAAGGGAAAAGGACCTAGAATTACCAAGAATAATTTATGTAATAAAACAGTATAATCCTTCAAAAGGAAAACGCATATTTAATGAAATAGAGAACTTTCAAACATTTTTGACCCAAATTGAGTAGAAAATTTGATATTCTAACACATGATTCAAGAGAAGCATAAAAAGTAAACATGAAATTATAATTGCAAGTGATTCAATAAAATTAAACTTTATATTTCTATATGAGAAGATGATATATATGTATATATAATTCCTATCAACTTTATCATTAGGGCAGTTAGAAGGAGTCTATTTAGACAGAGTCATGGATCTGAATCAATAATGCCAGAATGAGGTCCAGAAAAGTAAAATGAAGACATAAGAAAGGGAAGCACTGTGAGAAGGAAAAGAGAGGCAGAATGGAAAATTTTTCTCACAATGAAAAGCTTTTAAAGTGGAGAGGGAAGAGAGTAATGACAGATAATGCTTAAACCTTACTCTCATCAGAATTGGTTCAAAAAGAAAAAAATGCACATGCACATACACATACACACACGCACAAACACACACCCGCACACTCAGTTGGGTACAGAAATCTATTTTACCCAATAAGGAATTGGAGAGGAAGAGTATAAAACATATTGGGGGCGGGTGGGAAAGTAGAGAGAGATGAAAAGAAAAGGCAGTTTCAAAAGCAAAAAAGACTTGAGGAGAAATGGGTTAAAAACATAGGGAGAAAATGAAAAATAGAAGAAAATCAGATGGAGTAAAATATGCAATAATCTTAACTGTGGTTGTGATTGCAATGATTGCAAACCCATAAAATAAACATGGATAGCAGAATGACTTAGAAACTAGAATCCAATAATTTGTTTTTTACAAGAGATATATTTGAAGCAGGAAGACACATGCAGAATTAAAATAAAGGCCTGGATCAGAATCTATTGTCTTTCACTTAAAAGTTTAAAAAAAAAAAAGTACCAGGGGTATAAATCATAATCTCAGACAATAAAGACAAAATAGAGCTAATTAAAAGAGATCATCAGGGAAACTACATTTTGCTAAAAGATATCATAGACAATGAAGCAATGTCAAAAAAAATTTACAGCAAGTTTCTCTGATGAAGGTCTCATTTCTCAATATATAGGGAACTAAGTCAAATTTATAAAAACGATAACCATTCCCCAAATGACAAATGATCAAAGGAAATGAACAGGCAATTTTCAGAAAAAGAAATCAGTTATCCATAGTCATGTGAAAAAGTACCCTAAATCACTATAGAGAAAGGCAAATTAAAACAATTAAGAGATACCACCTCACACCTATTAGAAATAACAAACTCTGGAGGAGAGGAAAGTAAATGGATATGTTAATGCAGCCTTGGTGAGGTAGTGAACTGGACCAACCATTCTGGACAGTAATCTGGAACTATGCTCAAAGGGCTATAAAACTGTGTATACCCTCTGGTTTGGCAATACCACAACCAGGTCTCTGCCTCAAAGAGATCAAAGAAAAAGGAAAAGAATCTATCAATAGATCTATTTACATAAATATTTATACCATTTCCATCTATGGTGGCAAAGAATTGGAAATTAAGTAGATGCTCAACAATTAGGAAATGGCTGAACAAGTTGTGGTATATAATTGTGATGGAGTATTATTATGCTATAAGAAATAATAAGGTTTCAGAAAAACATGGCAAGACTTATATGCAAAATGAAGTGAGAAGAACCAGGAGATCATTGGACATTGACAACAATGTAGTAATGATGATCAACTGTGAAAGACTTGGCTTCTCTGATCGATATAATGATCCAAGACAATTCCAAAGGACTCGTGATGAAAAACTGGACTCTGAATGCAAATTGAACAACAATTTTCTCACTTTCCTTGTTTTATATTTTTATGATATGTCCGATAAGGAAATAATATGTTTTGCATGACTTCACATGTGCAATAGATATGTTGCTTGCCTTTTTAGTAGGCAGAGGAAAGATAGAAGAACACACAATTTAAAAAGAAAAGAATATTGGAAATTATTAAATATTTTAAAACATTAAAAACAAATATTACTTTCTGAAAGGAAAAAAAAAATGAACAAGGATAGTACTCTCCCCATTCTTCTTTCCCAAGAAGCAATTCACAAATGACTGAGGAATTTGTCAAATGAACACCCAACCTTTGTTTCATCTCTTTCTGTTTGTTTGATCCATTGATGATTTATTGAGTACATATTATGAAATCAGCTCTGTGTCAGGTGCTTGGTCTACAAAATAATAGTTTGGACCTTGCCTACAAGGAGAAATGGCTGTAAGTTCTGTAAGACTGTAGAAATGACAGGACCATTCAGTCTGGATTTTCAAGTCAGAAAGGTTTTAGCTATACATATTGCTTCCCCAGAAGATATTGGGAGGGTTATGATGGAAGTTTTTCTTTTTGATTCCTTGTAATGGGACAGAGGCTTAAGAGAGATAGAAAAAGGTAAAAGATAGGATAGAGAGATGGAAGAGGTTATAAAAGTAAGGAATTTAAAATTCCATGAGGCTTTGATCTCCAACAACTCTCATTTTTTTCCTGGTGAAGAAACTGTGTCCCAGAGAAATAAAAGAGCTCATTGCTAATAAGAGTTGAAGTACTTTAAGGTTTGCAAAGTACTGCCTATGTAATATATCATTTAATCTTCTGAGAATCTTGGGACAAGTATGACTTTGTCTCATTTGTCCACATTTTACTGATGAAAAGAATGAGATTCATCTGGTCTAAGGAACTCTCTGGGTCACACAACCTAAACAACAATCAAACCCAGGTCTCTGCTGTCAGTACATGCAATGATCTTTGCGTCCATATGCACAGTTTCTAAGAGAGAAATATGTTATCTTCTAATGGTTAAATGAATTTTTTAAACTAATTGTATTTTGCCCCTTCAATTTATGTTAGACAAAGGGGTTTATTTTTTTTCATATCCATTGTCATGACATAACACATGCCTCACATAACACATGGATAATACAGGACAAGTCAGTTTATCCATGCTTCTGCTCCCAGGGCAGCTGAATTTCTCCATATATACTCTTTGAATCAATCAGAACATGGATCTAATATCATGGATGAGAGAATTCTAGATCATGACCAAGAAGGGAAGTCCAGAGGCCATCTATAAATGACTCCTTCCTTTAACTTTTTTAAAAATGTAAAGCCATTCATCTGCGTATATAGTACACAGATTTGTTTTGTGTGTTTATACATACTTGGAGTACGTTTTATTTTTCATGCCTTAGTGGGATGGGGAAGGTAGATGGAAAAAAAATTGGAACTAAAAATGAAATCAAATAGAATTCGGTGATGAGATGCGGTTTAGGAAGACATTAAAACTCTTGCTGGCAACTATTGTGAAGGGATAAGGTGTTTTTGGCTTTTGGATTTTTTTTCTCAGATGACTTTTCAACTCTGTTATGTTTTTGGTTGCTATAGTTAGTGACTCTAAGACTAGGACCGCTCCTGATTCCTGACCTTTATTACCTCCATCTGCTCAGTTCTACAATTTCCAACCCCTGGATGAGTGCAACTTGTGGCTATTTAAAGATTTGTTCTCCAAGATTATTTTCAGGAATGTTTAGCAGTATCTAGAGTTGCAACATAAACAAATCTTTTCAATGTTTTCCTTTTTTTTTTTTTAAGCCTTTAAGTTAAATTCACATGTAAATGAGAACTATGAGACATTCATCAATAAAGAGCTCAAGTATAGATGTATAGATGGAAAATATAGATGGAAAACTTATCAAAGGAAGGGAAATATAATAATACTGGAAAGATAAATCAAGACCAGCTTGAAAAGGGCTTTTAAGAGCTTAACTATGGGGGCAGCTAGGTGGCGCAGTAGATAGAGCACCAGCCTTAAATTCAGGAGGACCCAAGTTCAGATCTGGTCTCAGACACTTAACACTTCCTAGCTGTGTGACCCTGGGCAAGTCACTTAACCCCAGCCTCAGGGGAAAAAAAGAGTTTACCTATGATTCTGCTGCCTACTCATGTCATCATGCTTTCTCTTTCCTGTTTCACAACCAGACTCCTGGAAAGAGTACTCTTGTCTTCTTTCTACTTCCTCACAACCTACTTATTCTGCATTCTGTTCCAATTCTGTTCCTACTACTTTATTGAAAAAGCTATCTCCAAAGTCACGAGTTGCCAATCCTGCAGCCTCTCCTTCAATTTATCTTCAGAGTTTTCTATAATAGTTGATATTTTAAATTTCCTCTCATTTGGCTTTCATTACAGATTTATCTTGACCCTCTTCCTTCCTCTTTGACTTCTCTGACTTTTTCACTGGTTCTTCTGCTTCTTGTCTCCTAAGAGTGAGTATTTTCTAAGATCCTGACTATGGTCCACTTTTCTTCCTGCCCTCTCATGCTTAGCAGTCTAATCTCATCCATTCTTGTGACTTCAGTTATTATCTCTGCAGAAGATTCTCAAATCAACATACCTTGTCTGCCTTTTCCCCCTAAGTGTCAGGTTTACATTTCTAAATGACCATAGGATATCTCTTTTGGTTGTCCTAACTTCTCAAATTCAAGACATCTGGAATGCAACTCATGTTTTCAATAAACTTTTTTCCCCTTCCTACCTTCCTTTTTTTGAGAAAGGTTACTACCATCCTCCCAGTTACTGAAGATCAAAACTTAAATCATCTTTAATTCTTTCTCTCCTTTATGTCCCATCCATGAATTTAGAAATCAGATAATTTCCTTCATATGAATCCTGAAACCAGAAGCACTTTGATGATTAAATAATAAAAGGAAAAGGTTTTTTCATTACCATGTATCAAAAAAAAGCATTTTCTTTAAGTGATTTTGGCCATAACCACACAGTGTACATCCATGAGTTGCCAAGTCTTTTCGATTTCTCCCTCTGTAATATCTCTCAATTCATACTCACTTCTACTATCTTTTTTTTTTTCCTGAGGCAATGGGGTTAAGTGACTCTACTATCCTATTTCAACCCTTATTTACTTTCCTATGGACTACTGCCAAAGCCTCCTAATTGCCTTCCCTCCTATTTCCCATCCCCCCAATCTGCATCATTCAGAGTAATATTTCTGTTGCATAGGTCTGATCACTCAACTATCCTTTTTTTCTTGCTGAATTAAATGTAAACTTTATCATCTGATATTTGAGGCCCTCTACCCTCTACTAATTATAACATCTTTTTTTTTTCCTTTCTTGGGGACATTTGTACACGTTCCTGCCTTCTACTGGAATCAGCTCCCCCAATATCCTATTGAAAGCTTCTTCTTCTTCTTTTTTTTTTTTTTTTTAAACTCCCAGATCAGGTACCACTTTCTCTGTAAAGCCTTTCTTGATACCATTTGGAAGAAATCAATGCTTTCTTAACTCTCTCTTATCTTCTTCTTATCATCTCCTTTGTACTTAATCAGATCTTAATTGAATTAAAATTACCTTCTTTACAGTTTTATCTACTTACCTACCACCTCCTCCCAACAGCAATCAATACACAAGCATTTATCATGCACCTATTTTGTAGTAGGAACTGACCCTTAAATTTTCTTGGGAACTGAAGTTTTCATTTTTGATCCATTTCCCTAATGCTAGTCACAGTGCTTTGCATACAGTAGATGTGTAATCGATGTTTACTCAATTGACTGGAATTAAATGGAAAGGGAAGGAATGGGAAAAATAGAAAGGAAAATGATAGAACATCTTGCTTCATCTTCTGCATTTCTACAAGAGACAGTGCCACATTTTGAACTCTAACAGGTCTTATATACCTTGGACCAGCACATTTTCTGACTCTGCTCTGAACTTTTTGTTTCTCTTGGCATTTAGAACCTGGAGAAGATTCCTAAAGATATCCTAACTTGCAGATTTATTTGGAGAAACTGGATGACTAGCTTACCAGATTAGTAAGGTAGCTTTCTGTATAGATGGAACATTATAAAAACTATTGGTATCCTCAATAGTTATACCAACCCTGAATTTCCTTAAAGTACAGCAATATTGACATGTGTGTTCTCTTTAGCATTCTTCAAATGATTAATGTGCAAAATTGTCATTTCAGTAAAATGACAGGGCCTGTTTAATTTCTCTTCCTCCACTAGTTTCCTCTTTTCCTCTTTCATATTAAAGCATATTTCATAACATTTCATAGAGAAGCCTGTATAAGCTTTGAGTTGCCGTAATTTAGTTAAACCATAAAATTGTTTCCAGATTACCAACCATGAAATGGAAAGACAATCTTATTTATGAATTTATAAATCAGATAATCTCCCTCAAATGAATCCTGAAACCAGAAACACTTTGATGATTAAATAGGAAAGGGAAAAGGTTTTTTCATTACCATGTATCAAAAAAAAAAAAAAAAAAACTTTCTTTAAGTGATTTTGTCCATAACCATACACTGTGCATCCATAACCCACAGGATGGCCACTTTAGTTTGCATGACTGGTGATATGTTCTAATGAATTTTTTAGTTTTAAATATAGGCATGTTCATTGTTCTGATAGACCCTATACCCATAGTGACCATATGCTCAGGATTTTCTGGGATAGTTCTGATTAAGGTGATAAAAAGGTGGGTTTTTTTTTTTGTTTTGTTTTGTTTTGTTTTTTGTTTTTTTTTTAATATTTTATTATTTATTTATCTGTTTGTTTGCTTGCTTGCTCATTTATTTATTTGTTTGTTTGTTTGTTTATTTGTTTGTTTTGGCTAAGGCCATATGTCCTAGCTTTTGGTCCAAAAACACAAACTAACACAACAAACTTTTAAATGCTTGTCAGTTATAAAAATTCTAGCCTAGCTGCTGGGAATACAAAGATTAAAACAAGGATACCCTGTCCTTTTGGAGCTTATATTCTCCCTATCTACACTATTGTATAATAATTAACTATTCTAATTGTCCTTCCAGTTGGAAGGATTGAAATGAGAGGGTACCCACAGGTGTGAAAAAAATTCCTCTTTCTCTATACAGCAGGCATAGGAGTCCAGAAAAGCCAGAAAAGCCAAATTCCAGTTTAACAAAACTTCCTTAATCAGTTTCCCTGAGCTGCCTGCCAGACAGCACTGCCAGAGGTTACCTATTCCAAGGGCTCCTCCAGCCGAAGACCCAGTATTTATTCCCTTCTGCCCTTGAAGGATGTCTTACTTCCGCCTCATACATGCAAAAAAGGAGAACTGAGCTCCTAATACCTGGGATCATAGACTCATCACATCATAAAGCTAGAAGGTATTGGAGCAACCAAAGAATCTAATCCCCTTATTTTATAGGTGAAAAAATTAACAGATACAGAGCTTTTGCTTTGACAAGTTGGAACCATTTCCCCCCAGGTGTTCTCACATCTGTTCTCACAATGTCTTCAGAAGTTGATAAGAAAAGAAAAATAATACTTGTGGACTACTGGTTGACTTTTTTTTTAATATTTTTTTTCATTTAAAAAGCAGCTTATGATGTCTACTTAAGGCAGTATCTGTTCCCTGAACCAAACAAAGCATCAGTTAAGTTCAGCAATGACTTGGAAATCCTTGGTGAATTGTAGATATTTGTCAGTGAAGAGGCAAACATGGAATAAAGAAAATTTCACTAAGCTCATATATAGATGGCATTTCCTTTGTGATGAGCTTGATTCTATTTTGTTCATACATCTATCACATTTGAACCCTGTAAGCTGCAACCAAGCAACCAAGTTGAGGGGAACATAAGAGAGAGGAGAATCCTCTAGTGGCAGGACTTCTCTCAGCTCAACTGTCTAGGATGGGTTTGGGGATGCCAGGGGAGGAAGGCAAAGGGTTATTGTGGGCTCACCCAAGTAGCTAAGGTGATGTAAAGAATACAAAGATGAGTAAGAACGTGTGTCCTACAAGAATTTATAGACTAGAGGCATAATAAAGTAGGTACTGTATACAGATGATTTTTATACTAGGTAGTGTGTGGTAAACCATTTGAGGGAAATGCCTAGAGTGCCAGTGTTCAAAAGGGGAGAGACAGAAAGAAGTAAAAGGAATCCTACATCTACAGCTAGAGGGGATCTGAGATGTGACATCTAAACCCAGTTCCTCAGGCTCCAGAGGAAATGATTGCTCTTTCTCCTACTCTGTACCAGAAAAAAAAAGATTCTAAGTGGTGTATTTGTGTTGTAGGCAAATTTCAGTTGGGCATGAAGGATGGTTAGAATCTCAATAAGTAGAGATGAAAGGAAAATTAGATGTAAAGGGGCATTGATAAAGGAAATGGCCAAGGAACCAGATAAGTCTAGCTTGGAAAAGTCCATGTGTAGTTCAATTTGATAGAAACAAGCATAAAGTACATAGAAAAGTAAAGATAAGGAGTTTTCCCCTTCCTTCCTTCCCTTCCTCCCTTTTTTCCTCCCTTCCTCCCTTCCTTTCTTCCTTCTTTCCAAGCAAAATAATTTTACCTTTTCTTGGTAGGCAATGGGGAGTTATCAGGTTTTTGAATGAAGAAATTAGATGATTAAATCAGTGCTTTAAGAAAAACCACTTGGTGAAAATGTATAAGATGAATCGGATGAAGGAAAGCCTGGAAGCAGGAAGACCAATTAAAAGGCTATTATAATAGTTTCATTACAGTTTTTCAAAACAGATTCTATATCTTTAGGAAGGAGAGAAATTGAGCCTCATCTAAGTTCTGATATTATAACAGAAATAAAAAATTATTGA
This sequence comes from Sminthopsis crassicaudata, assembly GCF_048593235.1. NCBI lineage: Eukaryota > Metazoa > Chordata > Mammalia > Dasyuromorphia > Dasyuridae > Sminthopsis > Sminthopsis crassicaudata. The sequence goes on from NC_133621.1 coordinate 61,086,147, forward strand.
AACCCCATGTTTTCTTTCTGAATGAAATGGGAGAATATCAACATGCCCATTTCAGCTTAGCATGATAAAATGAAAAAGACTATTATTATCTCAAAAACAATAAAAGATGACCCCTCACAGAATTTCCTACTCAACCCATATTTCCAATCTGTTGTTGGTGATGTTATTCAATTGTGTCCAATTCTTTGAAGACCTCATTTGAGATTTTCTTGGCAAAAATAATGGTGTGATTTGCCATTTCCTTCTCCAATTCATTTTATAGATGAGGAAACTGAGGTAAATATGTTAAGTGACTTGACCAGGGTCACACAGCCTAGCTATGTATCTGAGTCATGCTAATAGTCACAAGTATCTCAATGGTCAATTCTGAGGGACATGTCTCTCTTCAGTATTGAGATGATTCAAACCAGTTCCACTTGTGCAGTGATGAAGAGAGCCATCTATTCCCAGAGAGAGGACCATGGGAACAGAATGTGGTTCACAATATAGCATTCTCACTCTCTCTGTTGTTATTTGCTTGCATTTTGTTTGCTTTCTCAATTTTTGTTTTTCTTCCTTCTTAATCTGATTTTTCTTGTGCAACAAGATAACTATAAATATGTGTACATATGTTGGATTTAACATGTATTTCAACATATTTAACATTTAGTGGACTACTTGCCATCTAGGGGAGGGGGTGGAAAAGTTGGAACAGAAGGTTTTGCAAAGATCAATGTTGAAAAATTACCCATGCATATGCTTTGTAAACAAAAGCTTCAATAAAAAAATAAAATAATAAGTATCTGAGATCAGATTTGAACTAAGTTCTTCATGACTCCAACCTAGCTCTCTATCCACCTGTTGCCACCTATCTGCCCCCATCATAAATTTCCTCCTTCCCTAAACTTCTTCTCCTATTCCCAAATTAAACTTCCTAGTTCCTATAATATGCAAGTTTTACTTTACTCAGTCAACCAATAAAGACTTTTCCTATTCCCAAATTAAAGTTCCTAATTCCAGAAGCTTTGCTATACTCAGCCAGCCAGTTAGGATTTACCGAGTATAGAGACAAAAGTTGGAACCATCCGTGAAGCTTACAGCCCAAGTCTTCATTATCTGTTATTTGTGTCCATCATGTTAGGTGCTAAAAGGAACTGTTATTTGTTATCCTTAAGGTGTAACATTTTACATCAACCTCGGCCCCTCAGTTGTAATGACTTTTGCTCCCAGAATTGGCTGTGGCTTTATTAACTCGAGGATGAGTGATGTAACTGAAGTTCCCTCTCATGCAAAACTCACTGGACAAGGGCATGAAAAATTTCCCTGTTTGAGTTAAGTGATTTCCATTGGGAATCATGAACTCCCCACACACACACACTTTTTCGAGGTGCCAGGGGTGGATCTCCATCTGATAGAGATGTGATCCTTACTCTGTTTTGGATCATCTGCTTTTAGGTGAATCTCTTACTAATTTATCTCTCTCTCTCTCTCTCGAGTTTATATTCTTTTTTTCTTTTTTTTTTTTTTAATAATTTTTATTTACCAGATATATGCATGGGTAATTTTACAACATTGACAATTGCCAAACCTTTTGTTCTAATTTTTCCCCTCCTTCCCCCACCCCCAGATCGCAGGTTGACTGATACATATTAAATATGTTAAAAGTATAAATTAAATACAATATATGGATACATGTCCAAACAGTTGTTTTGCTGTACAAAAAGAATCGGACTTTGAAATAGTATACAATTAGCCTGTGAGGGAAATCCAAAATGCAGGTGGACAAAAATAGAGGGATGAGAATTCTATGTAGTAGTTCATAGTCAACTCCCAGAGTTCTTTCACTGGATATAGCTGGTTCAGTTCATTATTGCTCTATTGGAACTAATTTGGTTCATCTCATTGTTGAAAATGGCCACATTCATTAGAATTGATCATCATATAGTATTGTTGTTGAAGTATACAATGATCGCCTGGTATTGCTCATTTCACTCAGAATTTTTCTCTTTTATATGGACTGCATTATAAGGCAGTGAGGAGTCTGGCAACACAGGTATAATGGGAGAAGTCTAGTAATTCAGAGGTTTAAACTCACTGGTGTTTCTGGGCAAACTTGGAAAGTCGCTTTGGCTCTTTCCTATTTCCTTCTTCCACACTCCTGTAATGGAGGAATCATAATGCTTGATGCTTAAATTGATTTTTTTCTTAAATGTATTTTATAATCATTAGCTGGCCAGTCTGCCCAGAAGCTTTCCAAAGCACCTCCGTGTTATTACAGAACCACCAATTTTCCAGCTGCAGAAGGGCACAGAATGGGAGAAGGCAGAAGCTACATACATTTGTCAAACCAAATGCTGCTCCTAAATCTAATATTTTATTAGCCCAGGGCTGCCCCAGTTATTTGTAACCTTTTAAAAAACAACACTGAATGAGCTGGGAGAATCCACATTGTGTTCAGGATGGAAGATTGAGCCCATTTAAGAAGCTTACCTGTAGATGGAGCCTGGTGGTTCCTGGGCAGAGAGGCCACAAGTTCCACACTAATAATCACCGACACGAGGTCATCCAGTGAGTCAGTAGCACATGTCAGGACTGGCAGACTTACAGTCCCTGACACTCGGGCCTTCCCTAAGATGACAAAGCCTTGGCTTTGTAGGATCACTTTAATCTTTTCTAAGCCTGTGACAGACTGCATTAGAAAACCTTAACTCCCATTCCGAGAACTAGGCTTTTTACTTGGTTCCATCTGGAATTACTGCCCTGACCATATATACCAAGTTGTGCTTCCTGAAATAGAAGGGTTTTTTTTGTCAGGTTCAGCATAAATACCAAAGTAATTAATTCTCTGCTGGATTTTATAAATTCCTTTTTTTAATTGAATTCTAAATTTTTATTTTCCCTCTAGTCCCTCCACCAACCATTAGCAATATGATATCCGTTATACATATGAAGTAATTCTGCATGGTTTTTTTTAATCGTACCTGTTCTATTTATCATTGATGCATAAAGCAGGACATTCCTGGATCTAGAGTTTGGTTTGGAGAGATCTGAGAAGCTATTTAGTCTAATAGATGAAGAAGCTAGAGATCTAGATAGTAAGGATAATTTCCCAATGTCACATAATTAGTAAGTATCAAAGGCAGAATTTGAACTTTGATCCTTTCTGCTTTCCCAAACTGCTTTCAGTAGTTTTTCCTGATTATTTTCTACTTAAAGTCAATTTTTTTAAGATAATAGTGTCCAAGTAGCTCTGTATAGCAAGTGTCTTCTAGATCAGCCAATTGATGTCATTATTGATTTTTTTTCCTGATTACTTCCCACTAATTCAAGCTTGGATTGAAGTCCTTTTGACCTCATTTAGCTTTCTCTGCGTTTTATTTACACATTGATTTCAACTACATCATTCTGTAGTCTTTTTTTAAGAGCAGCTGTTTTCATTTACATTTCCCTATGACCACAGAACAAGGTTTTTTTTTCCCCCTAACAAAATGAACAGACACTTCTGTCATTTTTACCAAGAGCCAGTTACAGTTTTCCCAGATGAGAAATATAGCTCCCTTTCTGGTGTTGGGTAAAATAATATGGAACCAAAGAAACAGAAACAGGTGAAAGCATATGTCAATATGAAAATCTCTATGTCAATAGAGGCAGAATTATTTCCAACGGAGGAATGTTTCCCTGAGTTTTCCAGGAGGCATTAGCTGATCTTTAAAAGTGCCTTTTCAATGAGATCACTGCTGCTAAACTCTGATAATCTGCCCTTGATCTCCACAGAGCATTTGTAGATTCTCAATTTCCCTATGAGCAGGTTGTTAGGAGCTTTTGCAGCAGACTAAGTGGTACCCTTATAATACTATAGGTGATCATTCACCTAAAAAAAATAAGTCTGAAGAAAATCAACAAAGCTTTAACAAACAATTCTCTTGTTTTACAGAGAGAGGATGCAAGCCATGGAGAAACAGATTGCCAGCTTAACTGGTCTTGTTCAGTCTGCGCTTTTTAAAGGGCCAAATACAAGTAATAGCAAAGATGCTTCTAGGTAAAAAGAAAAAAATTAAAAATTCACAAATCATGAAATCTGTTTCTCTTTAATCATTAAAATAATTCATCAGCCCAGATCGATTTCCTTATAATCATTATGAAGTGGAAATTTTCACCCATCTATGAATCGCGGGTTTGCTTTGTTTATTGTGAGAATGCAAATTAAAATTTTGGGTCAAAAATGGTAAATGGGCTTTCCAGTGCATGTGGATTTCATGGACGTTACACAGCTCAGTTCCTGCAACCGCCATTTACATTTCTCCTCCCTCCCATGTTCACCATGCATTTGGACAATCATGAATACTCTCCAGCCACATTTCACCAGCAGTTAAGGAATGCTACTTTGTGAAGCCTTGTCCATCCCAATCAGTGCTTATGCTGTGATGCTAGAACACCCTCATTGCCTAATATCATCACTGATTCTTGCTGGTTGCTGACATAGTAAATGAGAGAGAAAAATCCAAGCTGAGCATTCTATCTAACTTTGCCCTTTTTTATTCAGTGAGAAGATGATGAAGACCATGGTCAACAAGAGCCTCCCAGATGGTGCAGGTAAGCCTTCCATTGGATTTGTAAGAAAAGCCTTAAACCTACCTCAGTTACCTAGTAGGAATTGGGAACTTTTCAGGAAGATACTTCTGCCAAATATTTCTCCAACTGACACCTGAAAATCCATGATTATGGATTAATTCCTTTGTATTTGAGTGTTAATTTTTCCCTGTGGTCTTTTCAAATGAAAATACCCCTAGGAGAGGTAACTCAATAAAGTTATTAAGACTGTTGAATGTTAGATCTATAAGGGACCTTAGTGATTATTGACTCCAAGGGTTCTTAACTTGTGATATATGAACCCTCAAGTCAAGGTCCATGATCTTGGTTGGGAGTAAAAACTGCATTTTTTTCCTATTAGTTTCTAACTTAAATTTGGCATTTCCTTCAACTATTTAAATATATTATTCTGAGGAAAAGTCCATCTCACACACACACACACACACACACACATACAAAACACACATACAGAGGTTGCATGTCCAGTAAGTTACTCAACAGGTATTAGAGCCTAAGTTTCCTAATTCTCCAGTCAATGTCTTGGTATGAATAAGGTTATGAAATTTCTTTTTCAAGACACCAGCTATCATGAATGCTACAGTGACTAAAAGATAAGGATGAAGGAAGAAAGAGAGCACTCAGCTAGATGTGAGTTTGAATTTTAACTCCCTTGATTAATAGTTGTGTGACTTTGAATAAATTACAAACTTCTCTGGGCTTCTGTCTCCTCATCTATAAGACATTTCTATATAATACGTTTTATTATAGTTCATTTGTATAAATATGACTCATTTTTTAAAATTAAATTAGAATAGGAGTTCATTAATCATTTGAGACAAAAAACCTGAAACTTCTTAGACACTTCTTAAAAGATACAGTATGTATCAGGATGTATCTGAAGATTTTTTTTTTAAAGTGGCCATGTTTTTCCTCTTCTCTGGAAACATCTTGATCTCTTTCACATCTGGCAGATCTCAAGGATGATATTAACTTAGCTATCTATCCCACAAATTTCTATGAAGCAGGTGTCCCTTAAGTTTTAGATAAATTGGAGATGGTATCACCTTTTTTGCAAATCTCCCAAAAGTCATCCCTGCAGATTCATCAATTTGAGAATGCTCATGTGGCCTCTCTACAAGGCTAAACAGTCATGTCACATGGCTGTTATCAAACACAATTTAGTCCCTTCTCAGGGATCAGTATCTCTCCTCCTGCCCATGTTTCACAAGTGAGATTAGTGGAGAGATGGAAAGAATATGGAGGGGGCAGAGAAAGGCAAAATAAATGGACCACATTCATTAGGATTAATATGTGACTTCTGTGGGAAAAGGGCAGAGGAGTTTAATAACCTTTAATTACATTCAGTAAGAGTTTCATCCTGCCAAATGCACTGGGAGAATTCACTTAGCCTCTTTAGCCAGTGCAATCACCAGAAAAATGAGCTCTTTCCCCCATCAGGTTAGAATTAGCCTGCAGAGCTATAGTTAGGAGATAGGATGAGAATTTTGCAGCTGAGATTCATCAGAGGAAAATATGATCCATCAGGATGAAACTTTGGAATTTGTGAAGCTAAATTTACCAGTTTGATTCCCTATCCTTTTACATCATCCATTTCACTAATATTTATTAAATGCCCACAAACTGGCTTCCAAGAAAGGCTCACCCATGCCATCATTGTGATGTGAAATGAGATGACTCTGAGTTCTTGTCAGCTGTGTAAGGAGAAGACAAATTCTGGCTGGTTCCATAAATATGCAAAGGCTCAGGAAACTCCCATTGTGGAAATTCTCGCCACCACCGAGAGCAAGGTGGCTATCACTTTATCAGTAAGTCCTGAAGAGTTGCCAGAGGCACACATAGCTTACGTGACATGAGTCACATACCTATCAAAGGCAGTATTTGAATCTGCTCCCTTAGCTCCCAGATTAGCATATCATCCACAAGGGTCTGCAGTCTCTTTGGGTCCTGTGAGCTGGAAGGGCTTGGAGGATGAGACCAGTCATTGACTTGATCTCACTCTTCTCATCGCTTGGGTACCAGATGGTGATGACTTTTTGGCTATGACAGCTCATTAAAACTTTTATTAGAGTGTGGAGGAGCTCCCATCTGCATTTGTAGAGGGAGTACACACAGGAGTCGTGGATTTTCAGTAAGACTTCTGTCCTCAAGGAGAATACAGCTTGACAAGGGAGATAAGTCAAATAAACACAATACAGAGGAGACATCAAATGCCTAAGAGAAATGTGTATGACATTCAGGAATTCATGGGAGAGAGAAATTACTTCTAGCTGGAAGGTTCTGGGAACAATTTAGACCCTGGTCAAGAAGGTTTTGCTCTAGTAAAGCCATTGAAATCTCATTCCCACCACATAATGAAGGAGTACCTAAGATTCTTTCATAAAGGTCAATTAACTTGCCTTAAGAGCTATTTCCATTTAGTTTAAGGCTTTTCGGTACACAATATCCAGCTAAAAATACAAACATACTCCTGAGAGTATCTGACCACAGAGGCTTCAATTACTGTAGAGATTAGCCAACATCCCAGAAAAGAAATGACTAGACAGAAGTTACTGACTCCATTTTGTAGATGGGCAAATTGAATCTTACTGAGGCTAAATCAGGATTAGGAGAAGAGAATGGAATCTCTTGAATCGTAAAATAATAATAATAATAATAATTTTTGCCCATTACAGAAACACATATAGACATTATATATTTTATAGTAATAATGAAATATATTAGAGTTACTAATGCTATCACACATTTGGGAGTTTGAGAGAAAACCCTACCCTAGGACTTTTGGATCAAGATGAGCGATTCATTAATTGGGGGGGAGGGACAATGACAAAATTATCCATCAATAAATAAGCATTTATTAATCAGCAGTCACACGTGCCATGGCAGTGGGATAACTATTGGGAATACAAATTTCTTAACAATTAAAATAATCTCTGCCTTCAAGAAGCTTGCATTTTGTTGATGGACCCATGTTATCTACATAGGCAAAATACACTATATGTGCATGGATATGAGAAAACTATACATATGCAAAATATACAGAAAATAAACACAAGGTAGTGTTTCATAGGAAGTGGTGCCAGCAGCTATAGGGATGGGGAAAGGTATGACATAGAAGGTAATAATGAGCTAACTTGAGTATTTTAGGGAAGGAGATTCTGCTGATTAGAACCGAGGAGAGAGTCCATCCCAGTATGATCAATGCAAAGGCACCAAAATGGGAGATGGAATTTCACATGTGAAGAACATGAAGAATGGGTTGTTTGGTTTGTTTGTTTCCAAGAATAGGGAAGATTTGGGCATATTTTAGGCAGTAGTAAAGATGCCAGTAAATAGGGAGGGCCTGAAGATTAGAGAAAGGTCAAATGTGCAAGTAAAAGGCTGGCCATGAGAAAAAGTATCACTTCATCAAAGACTAGACTAGAAAAAGGGAGAAGAAGATCCAAGCAGCTAAGAAAAGGGGCTTTATGTCCCTTAAAAGATGAAAAAAAAAACTACAAGAGAAGTAGTTAGTAAAATCCGGTTCCTCTTATAATCAAGATTAGATTTTTCAAAGGGATCCCATTTGAAACTCAAGAGATTGTACCTAATGATAACCCAAACACTATGGTGACTTTTGAAGGAGTTATGTCATCTATATTTCTTATGTATGTATCTATAAATGTATTTGACATTCTAATAATATTTGCTTAAGCTATTCCTAAAATTTGCATCCTTCCAAATATATATGAATACACAGCTGAAGATAGAGGCGCAGGATCCTACAGAGAAGCAAGAGAATACAAGTCAAAGAACTGGGGGAGTGTTGGGGGGATGGTGTATGCTTGTTTTTTTGGAGGCAATCCGGGGTAAGTAACTTGCCCAGATTTATACATCTAGTAAGTGTCTGAGGTCAAATTTGAACTCAGGTTCTCTAGATTCCAGGATCAGTGTTCTATATCCCGTGCCACCTACCTGGTCCATTTGTGATAAATACTTCTAGGATCTGTAGATCAAAGAGACCAAAGTAATGAAACAGAAAGGGTGTTGGATTTCTGAGCAGATGACCCAACTTCAAGTTCCAACTTTGTTTATTATCAGAGTGGCCTTGGATAAGGCACTTGTCCTCTGAAACAGGTTCCTTCTAATTTTAAATCTGTGACCATATTACCTAGAGGTTATGAAGTCCCCAGCTTCTTAAATTGTAGTTTGTAACCCCATATGGAGTCTCATAACTGAATGTGGAGGTCCAGAAATTTTGATTTATTATCAGAGATTTATTTGTATACCTCAAATTCCCAGGATCATATAAAAATCTTTCAGATTAAAAAAAAAAGTCATGAATTGAAAAAGTTTAAGAAGTCCCGATCTGGTCCAACTTTACTGATGAAAAAACTGAGATGCCAATACAAACAAGTAAGCAAGTTGAGATTTAAACCCAAGACTTCTGATTCCAATCTAGGGGTTTCCCAAGACAACCTAATTGCTTTCACCTAAACACATGAAAGTTGATTGTTTTCTTAATAAGTTACTTTTATTGTTTTTTTATTTTGTTTTTCATGAAAATCTTAAAAGATTTTTAAAATTAAAATCTTAAAGATGTCCCATGTCTCCCAATCCAGGACTGTTGGAGGAGGGTCTGCCAAAACTTTGTCCCCAGTTGGCTAGTATAGCAAGGACTTACAAATAGGATCATAGAATGTTTGACTGGAAAGGGATCACCTAATTTAGGGGGTTTTCATCTTTTCTGTATCATGGACTCCTTAGGCAGTGTAGTGAAGCCTGTGAACCCCTTCTCAGAATAATGTTTTAAAAGACAAATTTTTATTCAAAAATTCCACACTGTTGATTTTACTGCACAGCCCCTCCATTACAGGTGGGAAAATGGAAATTGAGAGAGGTCATGTGATGTTCTCACTTCCATTGCAGTCATTTCCAGAGGGGACAGATGTCCTGGTCCACTGCACTGTCCATCATACTTCACTGACTCTGGTCCCATCCAGTAGTTTTACAACTTTCTTTACAGCTCCTCTCTCCTTCTGTAAATATGGCCTGAGGTCATTGCTGGGCTATGATGGTACTCTGAGAGTATTCACCTGTGGTTGGGTGAGCTGGCAGGAGGGCCAGCCTGGCACAGGCTGGTACTCACAGGTGTGGTGTAGTTTCAGAAACATTAGGAGGGCCCTGGGGGACTAGACCAGAGGAAGGCTTCTTAAACTTTTTCCACTCATGATCCTTTTTTGCCCAAGAAATTTTATGTGACCTTGAGTACATAGGTATATAAAAATAGGTATACAAAGCAAACATTTACTGATAATAAATCATATATTTGTGACCCCCACATTCAGTTATGAAATCCTATATAGGGTCACAAACCACGGTTTAAGAAACTGGGCTCTAAATGATTTCCGAGATTTCTTCTATCTCTGTCAATCTGATTCTATCATCCTTGATTTTAATTTGCCTTTAATAAATTCTTCTGCCAGTTTAAAGAAAAAAAAAAAAACAACAACAACAACCAGGTCAAAGTCAAGTCTTCTAACTCAACTTATGGGAATGAATTTCAAATGATATCTGATTGTTAGTTTTGTGAAAGGCACCATGCTACAGTGGATAGAGAGCTAGCTTCAGTGTCAGAAAGATCAGGGTCCAGGTGTTGCCTCTGAGTCATATGGGCTACGTGAACTGGTCACGCCAACTTCCCAGCTTTCCTAGGAAGCTCCTTAAGACTAGAAGAGGCAGAGAAGTGGCTAATCTGAATTGGTAAAGGAAATTCCTTAGAAGGAGCTCCGTCCATGGATAAAATCAGTTTGTGATCTGTCTCTGTCTTTGTCTCTCTGTCTCTTTCTCTCTCTGTCTGTGTTGTGTACACATACATATGATGTATGCATATATGTGTGTCTAAATATAAATATATAATATTTGATTTTAAGTTAATTTGAGTTCAAGTTGAAGTTGAGGTCACATAAACTAGTGGAGAAAATACCACACTTGGATTAAGGAAAACTCGGTCTAATATTAGCTATGTAACCCACAAACAAATCATATAACTCTAAGACTTAGTTTTCCTCCTATGAAAAATGTGGATAATACCCACTTTGACTGCTTAAGTAATTGAGTTGCTGTGAAGAAAGCACTTTGTTAATCCTTTAAAGAGTAAAGAAATGCAGATTATTCTTATGATCATGATCTCCCAGCACTGGGACAAGGACAGATGATCTATGTACCTCCACACAGAGACTTGTCACTTGCTGTGTTATCATTTTAAAGCTCTAGTAAGGCTTTAAAGTCTGAAAAGAATGATTTTGTTTCTGTTCTTGGTGACAATAGACACTAACAAGGCTCCTTTCCCTAGTTTTTTTTTTTTTTTTTTTTTTTTTTTTTGTTTTTTGTTAATCAACTCATATGGCAGCTGGTGGTGCAACAGCTAGAGAGCTGAGTCTAAAATCTAAATGACCTGAGTTCAGATCTAGAGTTTAAACATATACTAGCTGTGTGGCCTCTTTCTGCTCTCAATTTCCTCCTCTATGGGGATGGAGGATAATAGCAGTACCTACTTCCCAGAGTTGTTATGGGACATTTGTAAAATGTTTAGTACAGTACCTAGAAAATAATGCTTAACAAGTGCTTGTTCTCTCCCTTCAAATAGTTCCTTCTTTTCATTTTCTTCCCAGTACTTAGAAAGAGATTTAATTTGTAAAGAAAATCATGAGTGAATGAATAATGGACTGAAGAAAGAAACAAACACTTGTTAAGACTATACTATGTACCAAGTACTAGGAATCCAAAAATAGAATTAAGGATATTTTATCTTTGAGAATATTATAATAATAATAATAGTTTTAATACTACCTCTGGAGACAGAGAAATTGCAAGGAACCTTTACTTCCAGGGGCCTTGTTTGCTAGTGTCCAGAAATTACTTCTCTTGGAAATAAATGCTGGTCACCACTAAGGTTCCTCCCCCATTCCTCACCACCCTACTGATCCAAATTTGAAATCATAAAAAGAGGATATGGGTTTAAGGGTGAGACAAATGCATTAATAGGAAATGGAGGGGGCGTCTTTTGATACAACATGCCCTTCAGTGGGCAGGGCATGGGAGTACCTGGAAAGGCATCCATAGAAATAAAGGCATCTGCCCTCACCAGCTTGGCCTTTGACTCTGATTAGTCCTAGTATAGTGAAATTTGCCACTGGCTGCCTTTAGATAGGTAGGTTCTTAACCTGAGGTCTGTGTAATTGATTTTTTTTATTTCTATAGCTATAGCCTTAGATTTAGAATAACTATATTTAAATGCCATTATTTTTCCTTTGTAATCTTATATATTTAATTTATACATTTAAATTTGTTTTATTTTTAATTTATAGACTAAAACAAGCATTTCAAATCTGCTATGTACTACTTGCTATTCCTTCAAATATATAACAAGATTATCATGTAAATTTCTTTTTTTTTTTTCCTTCTCTTCTCTATCCCCAGTTCTAGAGAGTCACCATTAGGTATATATGTGTCTAGTATGTGTGTGTGTGTATGTAGAGAGACAAAGAAACAAGATAGGTGTATATATACATATGTGTGTTATCATATATTTATATTGCATTTAGAAACATTATTCTCAAAAAGAGTTCTTAGGCTTCCCCAGGCTGCCAAGGGGATCCCTAATAGGAAAAAAAACTTAAGAAATCCTTGAGGTATTGGGGATAGTGAAATAAAGAAGGTCCCAAGCAAACCCAGTACACTTGTTGAATTTGTCCAAATGTAAATTAAATTTTGTCTCCTTTATGCCCATTAGGGAATCACAGATGGTAGCAGGGATGGGGTAGAAGACTAGCCCTTTTTTCCCGTCTTTTCTAATATTGTACTTATTTCTGGGTTCTGAGTAATTTGGCCTTTGGTGCATAACCAGGCACATCAATTACTTTGATTTCCCATTTAGATGAAATGGAATTTAATATTTCAATTCAAGATGATGGCAAAAGCCAAAGTGCTTATGTTATTCTGTTCTTTTGGACATAACTCCTTCAGGTTCCATGTATCACTGAAAAAGCAATAATCATACATTAGCTAGAAAGACTGCCTTGTTTTTTTTTCCTCAGCACCTTTGAAGTTGACCTTTCCAGTTAAAGGTTAAAGAAGGCATCCTGCTTTCCCACTGCACATCTTTTGACAGTCAGTGTCAGAGATGGGATGCTGTGCTGAGTGATCCATGGCTCTGACTCAGGAGGACATTTCCTCTGTTCTTATTTTGTGTAGCTTGTGTATTATGGAAGGGGTGAGGATGGAGGAAATCCATATAAAGGAGTTACAATGCCTCCTGCATCCTTATCACATGTTCAAATAATTCTTGAGTTTTAAGAGAATGGTGGGTGGTAAATTGATAGCCTCAACACTTATCCTATGGGAAGTCATCTCGGAACTAACTGATGATGCCCAAAGGGACTATTTACCAATATTCTGATTGTTTAAATCCAGTGGGGAATCCAAAAGAGTTCAGCCATCCTCCAAGGGGTGAATTAACAATGGAAACTTGCCCCATTTCATCTTCCATCTTTCTATCTTTTAGGATAAGTAAATCCAGTGCCCCTTCCTTGATTGTTTGGTTCCCAAACTTATGGTTTATTTATAACTTTTCTAAATCAGATCTCTTTTCCAATTAAAACACTCTTCCTGAAGCCTGGCAATTTGATCAGTATTGTTAGACATTAATTAGCTGCTTGTCTTTGTTAAAACATATCCTCAAGGTATTTAAACACTGTGCCCATCAGGAGAAGTAGGCTTGGGTTGACAAGTAGAAGATAGTCATGGGGATGTAGATATAGAACAAAAAGGGACCTGACTCTAATAGGTTGGCAAATAAATTTGTTCTAGGTCAAGGAAAGGTCTTTTTTTTTTTTTCTTAAAAAAATTAAGCTAAAAGAACAGTATTCTTTCAATGATGCTATGTGGCTGTAGACCAAACAATAGCAGATTCTCCAAAAACTTAAGTTGAGTGTCACCCAAAATGCTGTGGAGAAGTGCATGGTGGATGCCTTAGGTCACAGTGAATCATCAACCAAGACCAGCACTAGATAGCTACATAAAAGAAGTAATCATAATGATATACTACCAGAAAAGAAAGTAGGCTAAGTCATGTGGCAAGAATGAAAGGTAAAACCATCAGAGCCAGTGTGCTCCATTGATATTCATTCGACATCAAGCGATCCAAAGAATGGCTCTCGGTAAGTTGGATTTGCCCTGTCCCTGAAAGATTTAGAATTATAAGGAAACCTGTTCAGAAGTTGTACAGGATGAGAAGACATGAATGGATTACACTGTGCATTAATGCAGGGAGTACCTGCTTTGAAGAGATCAAAGAACCTTTCAAGAATAAAAAAGGAGACCTAAGAATGTTTTAAGGTAGAAAGGAAAAATGGAGAAAAAGAGAGGAAAAGAAATGGGAAACAAAGTCAGGTTTTATGAGAGGTAGGGGTGGGGTTGGAAGAAGCCGTAGCAGTGATCATTTTTTAGACCCTCTAAGGTTCCTAGGACTTGGAAGGTCAAGTAAGTTTTGGGATGACACATAAAAATACTTATATCTTAGAAGCCGGTGTTGTTGCACCATGTTGCCAGGTGGCAGGACAGTGGATCAAGAGCACAGGTGGGACCTTTTGCTTCCCGAAGAAGAAGGCTACTTCTCTTTGATAGAGGTCAGGAAAGGAGAATCAAAGGAAGAAATTGAGATGGAGTGAGACCAAAACCTTTTGAAAAGAATTTAACTCAGTTGGCCTTGATCTCAGTAAAGTAGGAAACCAGGTCATCTGGTGAGAATTCAGAAGTCAGGTCTGTGGTTGAGACTTGAGAAGAGTACTTGGAAGTACTTCTTCGGGGAATGTGATAGGAACCAATAAAGAATGAACAAAAGGATTGTCAGGCAGCTTTGGGTGCAGGAATCATGGATTTGTGGTAGTTTTTTTTTTTTTTAGCCGGGTCACTGAGCAAAACCCAACTTGGAATCATTTCCTTTTCTTTTATGCCAGAATATTAATTTTTGTGGAGTGATACCTTGGCAACCTATTCAACAGAAAACAAATACTAAGTAATTTTTGGAGTGTGACCAATATAAGAGACATAGCTTGGTCAGGACAACGAAATGAAAAATTGTGACTTTCAAGATCTCAAAAACCCTTTAATGGAAGGTACCATAGAATAAGGGGCATTCAGTGACACAAAAACAGGTAAAATGCATAACCATCCCTGGCCAAAAACACCAAATAGACCCCCAAACCACTCTTCCATCAAATGACACAATTAAAATGGTGCTTAGGAGTTTTCTGCTTTTAAGACATAGAGGGAAAACCAAATTAAGATTACATTTGAATTATTCTCTGTGATCAGAAAATGAGAAAATATTTAAAAATCATAAGATTTAGAAGTAGAAGAGACCTTGAAAGTCAGAAGACAGAAGGAGGAACGACGAATAGAAATTGAAGAAAAGTATGGAGTGGGAGTGGGGGGGACAAAAAGGACAGATTTGGTTTTATATAAGAAACATTAAACATACTCATTAGAGCAGCTTATCCACTCCAGGCCCCTCTGCCTCTTTCTGCAAAGTCCTCTCCTCCCAAGAGACATTATTCTAGGAAAGAGGAGTCCCCATCTTGCTTTGGTAAGATTTAAGTGGATAGGGAACTGGGTGTCCTGTCCACTTTGGTTTTGTTTTGTGGTTCCAGGACAAGTTTCTAACTAGTAAATGAGTATAAGGACAGTCTATGAGCAAATTCCCTCATTCAGGGGGAATTTTCAATTTAGCTGCTGGAAGAAATTGTCTTTTAAATTTTTCTGTGTTGTACAAGATGAGGAGGAAAATCTGACAGACCCAAGTGCTGCCTATTCTCTAGGTCCTGTCTGGAAAGGAGAAGGGTGTGAGAGATAAACTGATATGGAGTAATTACTGCTGGGAGGCTTTGGCCTATTTAAAAGCTTCAACTCTGCCCTTTACAGGAAAGGGAACAGAAAAGTCCATTCAGGGGCGTGGGCGTGGGTGTGATTAATCTGACTCACAGACTGTTCTGCTGGCCTTTTCCTTAAGACTATATTGTTTTCTGGAGGGGTTTGAGGGAAAGGAATGGGGAGAGAACACTTCCTTTTAACTGTAGAATGAATTATTCCTGAACTCCTAGCCAGTCCAGACATTGCCACCTCCTTCCAACTCCCAAATATAGACTCCCTTTCTCAAGATCTTTGCAAGTATTTTAAAATCGGGACTCAGGATCACCTTGATCAATCTCTGAGCTCTCAAGAGAATGCTTACAAAATACATAATTGGGGGGGGGGGGGGGCAAACCCTAGACTTGGAGTTCAGTTTGAATTCTACCTCAGGTATTTATGGGCAGTATGATCTGTAAAATCATGGAGTCTTTAGACTTAATAACCTCTGAAATCTCATTTAGTTCTGAAGTTAAGGTCCTGTACAGTGAATCACTGTGTGCTTGTAATGAGGGAAAGGAAAGGGGGAACCCCATTTCTGAGCGCATAGATAATCCCATGAGGCACAGTGTCCCCTGTAAAACGAATTTACAGGCCCGAACACCTAGATTGATAAATAAAAAGGTTTATTGTAGGAATTTGGAAGTAAAGTTAAGTTAGAAAGACACCAGGGCCAAAGGTGGCCGCTGGGCGAGCAGGAACCCCTACATGACCAGAAGGATACCATGTGTTGGCTGGGATGGCTCCTGCAATGAGGGCGTTCCGGCTCACCTCTTTTATACCCAAAAGATGATGGGTGGTACCCCTAAGTTCTCGGCGGGCTTTTCAGTTAGCTCAGATCAGGTGAGGGCTGGGGGAAGCTGAGCTGAGGGTGGGGGCTGAGCCCGGATATTCAAAGGGTGCCTTTGACCAGGATTTGTGAATCAAGGTCAGCCTGGGTTGGGCAATTAGAAAGGAATCTTAAAGGGACTTCAACTCCCATCACTTGGAACATAAATACATGTTGATTGATATGATCACTGCAGAGGAGAAAGCAACAGGTGTGAGATAACTTGAGAAGATTGGCAGAGAATTTAAGATTGTGCCTTCTTCTCCTCTTAGGAGAGGACTGAGTCATTGACCACATCTTCTCTTCTATTATTTGCCATTCTGGAAGTGTTTCTTGAAGTTTCTTTTTAGTTCTGCCAGTGTGACTGACCAAAACTGCAGGGTATACAAGCAGTGCAGAAGGTTATGTACAAACATAAATATATATAGGTAGATATAGACATAGATAGATATACACACACACATATATATAGATAGATATGGATACATATACACACACATCATATATGTGTATGTATATGCATGTGTATGTGTGTATATATGCATATATAGATAAATATAGAGAGTTTGTGGGATATCAGAGTTTTTTATTATTATGATTTTGTTTAATATAGCAGATAGAGAACTAGTTTGGAAGCTACAAATATCTAAGTAAGTAGTCCCACCTTTGATAATATTATTGTCTGTTTGACTTTGGGCTTAATTTAACCCTGCAGGGATGTAGGTAACTTTTCAAGACCATAAGCTATAGAGAGGATATAGACCCACATGGTTACTCACCTCAGGAAGTCCCTTTATTGATGAAATGACAGATTCAATTCCTGTTCCCTAATTTTGTAAGACATATTTGTGGAATTACTTATACCCCCTACATTGGATGTGGGATTATAGATTTATCTCTAAAAGGGACCTTTTAGGGAGAGGATCCTTCATTTTATAGATGAGTAAATTTAGCCCCAGCATCACACAGCTGGCAAATGGCAAACCCAGAATTTGAACCCAGGGTTCACTTTTCAAATGAATTAATGAATGACCAAGCATTTATTAAACCCTTACTGTGCGCCAGTGCTCTTTTCATTGCTCCTTTCAGCTCCCTGTGCCAGGAAGGGGAGCGATGCAACTGGATTTTTATTTTGTGATATACTAAGCCATCTCTGGTGCTCTTCTTACAGGAACCCCTCATGTTTCTGGGGGGAAGATTTCTCAGGAGTCTAATGTACTCTTCAGTCAGCCACCACCAGCTGGTTCAACAGCAATCCAAATGAGCCTGTATGACATGAGGCGAAACGTGTCGGAACTGCGGCTCCAGCTCCGTCAGATGCGGGAACTACAGGTATGAGTTCTAAGGTGACTGACGCACAGGCTTCTTATTGTTGTTCCCAGTGACCTCACAGGTGATGTCTTGACTTATGTGTGAAGTGGGTTTCAGTGAGACAGAGCTGCACAAAGTCGTCGGCCTCAGTCTCTCTTCCTGAGTTATCCAGTTGAAGCCTTTCTCATTTCTACCATGTCATCTCTCTTTCATCCTGCCCAGTGGTTTTTTGTTTTTGTTTTTTAATCTTTCATCTTTCTCTTATGGGAAATTCAAAAGACCCAAACAGAATAAGCTTAGCTGATGGAGAAAATGTGGCCTTTAAGTTTGACTGGATTGTGTGAGATAGGAAGGAAAATCTCATCAGCAAGTCTTAAAATGGAATTTGTTTAGAAGAGCCTATATGAGAAGGCTTACGAGCTCTTAGCTTTGATGTAGCTCTTTCTGAATACTTTGGAGACTGTGAAAGGCCAATGAGCCACCAAGAAACTTTGGTCTGTGATTCTCTGTCAGTTTGTCCTAGCTATTTAGAGGGCTGTTTGGGGATCCCTATGGCCCCTGTAAGAAAAGATGAATATGAAGAGTTCAGAGAAGTGTAGGAATATTGGCAAAGTGAGCAGAACAGAGTCATTGGTATGAACAACGTTCTCAAATGGCACAAGCCCTTTGGATATGTAAAGGCTGCTGGGGAAAAAAAAAAACAAAAACAAAAAACTTGCATCAGGATTAAGGAAACTATTGCACTAGTCCAAACAAGTGGTGATGAGGGCTGGAACTAGAGTTTTTCCTTTGAAAATAGATAAGAAAGTAATATATCCCTTTTCTCTTTCCATTGATAAAGGCTCTCTGAGCAACACAGTTAATTCCACCTTTTTTGGTCAGCAATTCTCATGGATTTAATCCTTGAGAATCATATTCTCAGGGCCTTGATAGATCTTGTGGACATTTTAATGTAGGAGAGATTGTATATTTCTAATTACTCCACATTGGGGAAAATTAAAAACTTTCATATTATAAATCAATAAAAATAAAAAGATAGTTACCCTAAATCAACCAGTATGCTTGGTGGTTGACTGGAAACTATGTAGATATGGCATTAGACAAGACTAAACACTCATAAATTCTGACCTATCCTTGCCCTAGAAGAATTCATAATAATTTTGTTGTTGTTTCAGTCATTTGGTCTCACATCAGAGACTTTTTATGATCCTCTGGATCATAGCACTTTGGGTCCTTCTATGTTCCTCTATTTTTCAAAGGTTGTCTGAGTTCATGCTCTTTGCTTCCATGATGTTTTCTATCCATCTCTTCTTCTGTTATCTCCTTTTCCTTTTACCTTCATTTTTTCCCATCATCAAGTTCTTTTCATTATATGGCCAAAGTATTTCAGCTTCAGCTTCAGCATTTGACTTTCCAGTGAATAGTCTGAAATAATTTCTTGAAAAATTGACCTCGTTATTGGACCTCGTGGCTGTCCAAGGAACTCAAAAGTCTTCTTTAGCAACAAGATTTGAAAGCATTGATTCTTTGGCACTCAGCGCGCCTTATAGTTTAGCCTTCACAGCCAGATACCATGGCTGAAAAAGTCATAGCTTTGATTACATGGATCTTTGCGAGGTGATGTCTCTGCTGTTTAGTCTAGTTCCCATTTATGTAGCGCCCAAAGGTTTGCAAAATTCTTTAGGGGTGCTATAATCTCATCTGATTCTCCCAATTACCCTGTAGGGAGGTCCTGTTACCACCCTCACTTTAGAGATGAGGAAGCAATTTCTGCTGTGATCCAAGTGATTTTGCCTAGAATGCAGGCAGAATTTGAACTCTCAGCTTTCTGATTTCAGGTCCAGCATGCTAGCAAGGACACCACAAGGGGGTCAAGTCTCTAGAACTTCACCTCCCTGAGTTGTGAATTCAGGATTCTGACCTGATTTCAGATATCACTTTTGGCTCTAAATCTGTAATCTTATGAAGAATAATCCTCTGTGGCACACACAATTGAGTCTTTCTGGCTAGTAAAGTCTCTATATCTTAAGATAATGTCTAAGAGTAAAAAAACAGGACTCTAGATTCAGAAAAATTGAGAAGATGTTTCCTCCCTTTTAGTTTTTTGCACATTACTTAATCTCCCAGGTCTGTTTCCTCCTTTGTAAAATAAAAGAGATGGACTAGAACACTTCTGAGGTCTCTGGCAGCTCAAAGTCTAGATTGCATTTTTCTGCCTTTATTAACCCAAAAGATTCATCACTTCATTGGGTTTAGCTTATCTCCTAGACTGAGTTTGTTGCATCAGTGCTATTTTTTTTTTCAGATGGTTTAACTGTATATGAGTGTAGCGAGCTGTCGTCTCCAGAAGCTGCCGGATCACTCTCTGGGAAGAGATCTGCTGTGTCTACTCAAATCTCTCATACAGATTCTTCTTCCTGTAGCGAACCGTTGTCTCCAGGCAGTTGCTGTTAACTCTTGTCCAAAGAAGTGACTTCCCTTCCTGCAGAGAGCCCCGTCAAGCCTGATGCAATTCAGAGTCTTCTTTTTTAATCTCTGGGAGTCCTCTCTTTTATTCTCCCAGAGAATGGGCGTGGGATAATGCAAGGGCTTCTGGGAAGAACCACCCCAGCCAATGAGCTTGCCCCCTCTATCAAGTCAACCTGAGTTCTCACCTTGTAATTGTCCAGAAAACCTGAATTCTCACCTTGTCACTGTCCAGACAACCCGAGTTCTCACTTAGTAATCCTAACATCTCCCCCTTTCTTTTGATTTAGAACATAGGACAGTCATGACCTTGAAACATAAATCCATCAATATGGGAAGTATTACAGATAATTACATAAATTACATATGCACATAGTAACATAGTAACATAACACATGCTAGAAGTATATAACATAATCATAAATTGAAAATTTATAAATGTCCATAAGTCCATTGTCCATTAGTCTCATCTTGTGTGAGGAAGTCCAATGATTCCTGCTGGTTTTAAAGTTCTTTAACAGTCTTCTTATTATCCATGCTCTTTCAGTGTCAGATGTTTCTTAGATCTTCTCCTTTATTTTGAGGTCTTTCTCTTTTTCTGTCTCTCTCTGATGGATAAGGCGAATATGACTCGTTGGCACCCATCTGATTCCTTCTCCTGCTGAAGAAATACAAGCAAACCCTCTCTCCCAGGCAGTTAACCTAATTACCTTCTATTTACCACTTTCTAAATCTCTTCTCATCATCTGGCAATCACATTGGAATTGTTTGCACTGGACACAGCCCTATTGGTTTAAAAGGCCTGTATTCTTCCCAAGTGTAATCCATTTTTGCAATCTGATTGCCTTTTGGTTCACTGATTGGGTAATCCCTTTCTGCCATGTGATTGCTTTTCTGCTGGTTGATTAAATCAGAGTCCTGGCCTTCTAAAGGTTCTTTGGGTGTAACATCAGCTGCCATCATGCCCCAAGTCTTTTTTGCCTGGGGCCCTGGACCTGGGCCCCTCATCCTATTTCCCTGAATTATTCTACACTCTGATGCCCAATGGAGTCCTCTGTTGCATTTTGGACATGGGGTTTTAGGTCTTCTTTCACCCTGTCTTCTCACTGTATCTCCATACCTACACTGAGCTCTTAGATGCCCAATTTTTCCACATTGAAAACATTGCCGAGTTTCTCTAGAAGGCCCTTGCCAGGAGGGACCCTGTCTTTCCACATTCATCATTGTCCGGGTGTAAAAAGCATTTGTTCCCACTGTAGCACAACGTCTTATGATCTCCTCTAAAGGAGCATCTTTGTCTAATCCCCATATAATTCCTTTGCAAATCTCATTGGCATTTTCCTTAGCCAGATGTCTGGTCATTATTTCTGTAGCTGAATTTTCTCCAATAGTTCTTTTGACAGCAGTTTGCAAACGTCCCACAAAATCTGCAAAAGGTTCATTGGGACCTTGCTGTATTTTAGTGAAAGCCTCTCCACGATCTTTCTGTCCAGGAAGGACACCCCAAGCTTTTATTGCAGCCTTAGCAATTTGTTCATATATTGTCATGGTATAAATAATCTGTTCTGAATTCTCTCCATACTGACCTTCACCAGCTAAGTGCTCAAAAGTGAATTGTGTGTTAACTCCTATTTCCAAATTGCATCTGACTTGAATTTTACATAATTCATGAAATTCCGAAAGCCATAATAAATTTTCTCCAGGTTCCAGACATGTCCTTGCTATGGATTTCCAATCATTCGGGGTTAGGACTTCATAAGACAAACCATCTAGTAACATTTTGACATAAGCTGATGTAGCCCCATAAAGGGTACAACCTTTTTTCAAATCCTTAATTTTATTCAAATCTAAAGGTGCATATCTCCTCCTTTTTTTACCTACAGAGTCAATCTCTTCAATCACAGGATATGCATGTATAAAATCACTTATATCCTGTCCTTCTCTCTTAGCTTTAACCAATGCTTTTTCTAATCTTGTCATAGGCTTAGGCTTCTTCACAGGCAATTCTGTTTGTGTTTCTGCCTCTTCCCCTCTTTCTTCCTCCATCTCTGAAGGTAGGGTTGATGTGGGCCTGTCAATAATCTGTTCTCTAGGCAGGGTTGAAGCTTCTTCAAGAGAATCATACCATAATTCTTCATTTAAATCCTCTTGCTCTAGGGAAAGATCTTGATCTTTCCTTTTTTCCTCACACTTCCTCCTCTGTTCATTTTTAGAACTTTTCCTTCTCCTACAACTTGCTTGATAGTTTAAGGCTAATTGAACTATGTTGTAGATATAAAATACTTCTGCAGAAATTGAACGAGGCCCATTTTTTGCTTGAAATTCTTTCATTTCATATCCCACTAGCTTCCATTTATCTACATCTATCTTTTCTTCCTCTAAGAACCAAGGGGATGTGCGTCTTAATGCAGCCAAGAGTTTAGCAATCTGTACCCAGGTTACAAGTAAACTCTGCTCCGCAATTATCTTGATTATACTCTCTATAGTACCACTCCTGAATGGGGGTGGAGCTGAGGTTGCTTCTGGGGCTGGGGATGAGTCGGCTGAGGTCCAGGGATTGAATATAGCTAACATCTGCCCCATTTCAGCTATAAGAGATTCCTGGTTTAGCCCTTAACAAGTTTAAGTTCCTTATTTATCTATTAGCACGCTCACTTAATCTTTAACAAAGTTTTCTCGTTACTCACGGTTCTGGGTCAGAGAGACTGAGATCTAGATCGGAAGCTTTTCCACTGGAATCAGGACTGTGTCTGTCCCTGTTCGGGCGCCAATTGTAGCGAGCTGTCGTCTCCAGAAGCTGCCGGATCGCTCTCTGGGAAGAGATCTGCTGTGTCTACTCAAATCTCTCATACAGATTCTTCTTCCTGTAGCGAACCGTTGTCTCCAGGCAGTTGCTGTTAACTCTTGTCCAAAGAAGTGACTTCCCTTCCTGCAGAGAGCCCCGTCAAGCCTGATGCAATTCAGAGTCTTCTTTTTTAATCTCTGGGAGTCCTCTCTTTTATTCTCCCAGAGAATGGGCGTGGGATAATGCAAGGGCTTCTGGGAAGAACCACCCCAGCCAATGAGCTTGCCCCCTCTATCAAGTCAACCTGAGTTCTCACCTTGTAATTGTCCAGAAAACCTGAATTCTCACCTTGTCACTGTCCAGACAACCCGAGTTCTCACTTAGTAATCCTAACATATGAGGGAGAATATTTTTCGTGGTCCTCTAAGCCAGATGAGCCAGAGTTGGGGAGATGAGTTAGACAAAAAAGTGAATAAAAGCATTGTCCTCTATCTCCTACAACTCTCCTATTCAGTTGATACAAAGCAGCATTTCAGGGTGAGCAAGATTGTTTAATCCCTGGCACTATGTTTTGAAAATCTGCAACCATCTCAGAGAAACAATTTGTGAATAACACCAGCTAGAAGACTGTGGTCTCTTCCAAAAAAAGAAAAGGCTAATTGAGCTGTGGAGCCTTAGGGAGGTACACCCAGTGTTTTTCATTCCCCTGCCCTCACTCAGTCAATACACATTGATTAAGTGTTGACTCTGTCTTAGGTGTTGGTGATATAAAGACAGAAATGAAACATTTCCTGCCCATCACGGGCTTGTATCCTATTGGCAGTGAGGAATATAGTTATTTACAAAATAATAGATCCGGGATTCCTTTGGTATAGCAAACTTTCTGGTGCCAGAACTCCTGCTCTCAATGGAAGTCAGCACCTTTTCACTTACAGTTGTAGAGAGCTGCCCAGAGTTCTGAAATGAATGACTTGACATAGCCTATAGGTATCATTTGAATCTAGATCTTTGTGGCTTTGAGCCTACATCTCCATCAACTAAATGAGCGCTGCCTTTGAGACAGTTTATATACACACCTACAATTGTATATGTGTGTGTGTATATATATATAAATATATGTATATGTGATATGTGTGTGAGTGCATATATATATATATATATAGTACAAGACATAATTATTTATGTGTGCATATGCCTGTGTACTTCTGCATGTTGCATAGGGGTATATATACACACTAGATACAATATATGCTAATTGTCATATGTTCCTATATATTCTAAACACATGCCTCTATGTGTGAACACACACACACACACACATATATATATATATATATATATATATATATATGTATATATATATATATACACACCTACATACATATATTAAATATAATAACAAATTTGATGGGGTCTTGGTTTTGGCATTAATAGCTAAGAGACTAAGGAAAGGCCCTCTGCAGTCGATGGTTGACTGCCATCGGCATCTGTAGCTCTCGGTGACAGCTCTTACCCAAACAGAGAAGAGCTAAGAGGTTTAAGCCTTACAAGTAATCAGCTTAAGTGACAGGACCTTGATTCTATTGGGGCAGCAAATTCTTTTTAATTGCTTTTGTAAAAAAGAACCTGTCTCTTTCTCCTCTCTGCTTGTTTCAGTGGCTTGACAAAGCTTTTTAGTTCATCTTGATTCTAGGTATGTTTGTATTTCTCATCCATTGGAACGTGAACTCTATGAAGGCGGGACCTAACGCATAGTACCTAACACATCATAGGTACATAATATACTTGTTGGCTGTTAATTAAAATAGAGAAGCTAAAGATTGAATTGTATATTAGGGAACCCAGCTTAATTAAACTATTTTATTATTCTCGAGT
Organism: Sminthopsis crassicaudata; assembly: GCF_048593235.1. NCBI lineage: Eukaryota > Metazoa > Chordata > Mammalia > Dasyuromorphia > Dasyuridae > Sminthopsis > Sminthopsis crassicaudata. Next base: position 61,110,947 of record NC_133621.1, read on the forward strand.
AATAACAAAAACAAATAGCATTTATTTAATACTTGATATGGTAGTTTTCTATCATGATGCATCATCTAAAACAAAAACTTCCTGCTTTCAGCATCCTCAACCCCAGAAAAAGCTTCCCAAATCCCCAAAACTACTGCCTTAGACAAGGACATTTCTGAAGTTGGGAGTGCAAGTATGTAAAGAATACCCACTTTGTAGATAAGAAAACTGAGGCTCAAAAAGCACAGGGACTGTGCTAGTAAATGAGAAACCAGCTGATTACCTGTCTGCTCACTCTAAAGCCAGTGAGCCCTTTCCACTCTTCTCTTTCTAGCTTCTCTTAGATTTCTAGGTTTGATAACTAATTACCAAAATATATAGTTACATCCAGGAGTTGGACAGCAGCTTTGAAAATCATGTTTGTTTCTGGGCCCGGCAGGGACAAAGTAGACATTTTGTTTCAGAGTCTTTATAATTTTGGCATTCTTTACTCCCCTTTCTGATGTCTGGGCTTATAATCTGTTCGATTTATTTCTCCCTGGGACTTCTGTCCTTCCGTTTTGTGCAGCCTATTTAAGACAAAAATAGTTTAAAATAATTAAGCTACCTCAGCACCAATTCTCCTTTAGTAAGTATATAATATGCCAGGAAATGAGAGCCACCCAAATCTAGTGGAAATTCAATGATGTGGCTGTCATTAGTGGTATATGGGGACTCACTAAAATAGCCTTGAAAGTACAGAATGGAATTAGAAATTCAAATACACTCTGAACTATGTTATAAAATGGTGAAACTGCTTGAAATCCTCTGTGCTTGGCAACAGACTACAGTAATTAGATAATTAAATCATAGGAAAATCCCAGGCTTGCAGAGCATATCCTATTTGCTGATGAACATTTCGTTTCCAGAATTGATGGATTATTCTCAGCAACAGAAACTTGATGCAGATGTTGGAGAGGGGAGGGGAGAGGATAGAATTGGTGGGCAGAGGAGGGCAAGAAAAGGGAGGGAAAAATTGGGGAGGGGAGCCAAGAGCACGAGAAAGTGTAATTAGTTTCAACCAAAAGCTGTGTAGGCCAGGGAAGAGGCACTCGAGAGAGAGGCCATTAGAACCTGGATCCAGTGATTCCTGGTTGTTCCTGAGCCTGAACAGCTTACTCCTAGGGCTGTATGTTCATATGCCAAGTAAAGGCCTCATTGTTCCTATCACCAAAAGGAGGATCATTAACAAATCAAGCATTTTTTTAGGACAAAAGCACAAGGAATTGGTCCAGCCTTTCCTTCTCTTGTAAAAACAATATGACAGCATTTATAATAGGTGTATTCATTATGTAACTATAATGTATACTAGTTAATAAAAAAATTTAAGAAACATAGAATCCTCAACTTTAAGAAATTTTATTATCACTGATTTTCTATCCACTTAACTAGTACCAATGAAAAGGTAACAGATCCCAGATCTTTTTTTTCCAGTTCTAATCTATCTTGAATACATTCAGTCTTAGGCATGGAATGAACATGTGAGATAGAACACAGGCCTTAAAATGATGACCTTTTATCTAGGCCTTTAAAGTTTGCGAGGTACTTTATGTAAGTTATTTCTTTTTGGTCTTCACAAAAACCCTGTGAGGTAAGTGCTAATATACTTATTTTATTTTTGTGTGCATGTGCCATTTTTATTCTCATTTTAGAGAAGAGGAAACTGAGTCACAGAGGGTTTACATGACTTTCACGGTTCCTTAGCTAATGAATGTCTGAGGCAGGAATTGAACAGGTTTTCCTGGCTCTAAACCTCTCTCTCTCTCTCTCTCTCTCTCTCTCTCTCTCTCTCTCTCTCTCTCTCTCTCTCTCTCTCTCTCTCTCTCCCTCCCTCCCTCCCTCCCTCCCTCCCTCTCTCTCTCTCTGTCTCTCTCTTTCTTTCTCTTTCTCTCTCTCTCTCTTTCTTGCTCTTTCTCTCTCTCTCTGTGTTCCCCCCCTCTACCACCTAGCTTTCTCTGTATGATATGAGTATCATTAATTTCCAAGATTAATTTTTAGAAATTTTATTTGTTTTATTCTGAATTTATAAAGCAAGCATTTCTGTAATGTAATAAAATAGAAGGAAAAAGATTATTGTACATGAAACTACAAATCTATTATTTACAGCTTGCTATTCCTTTTAAATATATAATAAAGTTGTCATGTAACTTTTTATATTTTATTTTTTCTACATCTCTCCCTGCCCTGTCCTAGAGGTGGGTGATCATTAAACACAAATGTATCTATTAATATGATATATTTCTATCAGAATGAGGTACTGTTTTATAGTAAATTGGAGCTGGCTTCATACTTACTGGTTGTGTGATCCTGAGTAAATCACTTAACTTGTCACTAATCTAGACATTTCTAAGTCAGGGGTCTATAACCATGGGCCCTGAGCTTTTAAAAAATTATTATTATTTTCAATATAATAAGTTTCTTTTATATATTTCTATGTATTTTATTTTATATATTATTCTGGGACATGGGGCTCATAGATTTTACCAGATCACCAAGATGTTCCAGGACACAAAAAAGGTTGACACTCTTTTCCAAGACTATAATTTGCAGTGACACAGGTATTTTCCTCATCTGGGGATCATTCTTCGTATCAATGAAATCTTCAGTCCACTTCTATTCCCTAAGGAGAAATTCTATCCACTCCCTCAACTCATCCCCATCTTTAGGTCATACTACACACACACACACACACACACACACACACACACACTCTCTCTCTCTCTCTCTCTCTCTCTCTCTCTCTCTCTCTCTCTCTCTCTCTCTCTCTCTCTCTAACTAACTAGGACAGCTTCTTTGAATTTACTCCTGGGTAGAATTGGACTAGAGAGGAGTTAGAGAAGAGAAATGGTTATCTACCAGGTCATAGTAGATATAAGGAAGTACTTGGTTATTTTTGTCCTTGCTGAAAGACTGCAAATGTTGTCAGCATTTCCATTCAGTTCCCTGGGACAAAAGATCAGGATACACTACCTTAGTTACAATTGTACTCTCTATTATAGAACAGAAAACTGAATGTTAGAGAGAAAAAGTCATTTTTGCTCCTGGGTCCACCTTACCAGCTGACATGGCATACATGGCAATTCTCAGAAAGAAAGTCCCTAACATTCCAAGTCACTCGGTTGTAAGTAACACAACTAGAATCTTGAATCCAGGTCCTCTGACAAGTCCACTTCTTTATCTGAGGCATGTTCTTTCTCCAACATAGCAGATAGAGATGTCTCCTAAAATGGTTTCAGAGACTGAGAAACAGTTCATTTTGTCCTTGGGCTGAGGGGGAAGGGCAGCATTCTAAAGAGAGGAGACTATGAGCTAACTTTGGAAAGCCAGAAAAGGTAGGGCCCAGGAAAGAAAGAGTCTGCCCTTTCATTTCTTGTATCCTCCATCTCCTGATAAAAGGGAGATGATTTCGCACATATTGTTCCATTTATTGAGACTTTACAGAAACTCATTATCACAGCTCAGAGAGGGAGGAGGATGCAAACTATCAGAGTGAAAAAGAAACATAGACCCAACACAGAGTCCTTGAGTTTGGAATAATGACAACCTGGGTTTGAGTTATGTTTGGAGCTTTTTAGGAGATAATGCCTTAGAGGCAATGATCCTGAATCTCAGTCTGTCTACCCACACCCCCAGGTGGTCGAACAGAAAACGTGCACCCTACCAAGAGTTAGCAAGCAAACAGAGCACGCTACATTGTCCAAGGTTTCCATTTAGCCACCTATGAAGCCACACGTAGCATGCAGTCCTAGAATGACAGAGGGCAAGAGCTAAATCCCATGCTTGCATCCCTGGGACAGGCTTTTCTCTGAATACTTACCTAGCTCCTGGGGAAGAATAGGACTGTCTGCGTCTCTTAGGACATATTTACTCTTGTCTTGGCCACAGACTTACAAATAAGGAAAGGGAAGGCATTTCAGAGAGAAAGTAAATGAGTCATTTTTCATATTACAGCAGAGTGATGTATTGAAAAGGTTCACAATATTAGAACTGGCAGGAATTTTGGAGGTCATGTAGTTCAACCTAACCCCATCTTAAGCTGGAGGGCCAGCTGCTAGGGCTTTGTATCAGCCTTCCTACATGCTTGGAATGCAGGCTTTCCTCATCTGCACTTTTTTGCAGTTATTATCTTCCTTCAAGGGGTCACCCCCTAGAGGAAACTCTTACTGCTATTCAGCTAGTTGTAAATGGTTTCTCCATCAAGTTATAAAGTATTGGTTCATCTGTTTATAATATAGTCTATCCCCACTGCTATTGCAATAGTGTTCAAGCTGGAAGAAACCTTAAAAGGCCAGTTCTTCTGGGGTTCAGAGAGATGCCCAAATAGCAGAGGCTGGATTTGAACTTGGGTTCTCTTATTTTAAATCCAGCCCACCCTTCAGAGCCAGGGATGTTTTCATAGTAGATAATAGATTCGTACCTATTAGATAGTAGATGTTTAGTTTGTTAAATTGAATTGTTGCCTAAGATTTCATTGATCAAACCACTCATTTTAGTGATGATGAAACAACCTCAGAAAGGTTAGATGATCACAGTTATCTGTTTAAAGCTGGAAGAAATTTTAGAGGAGAGTATCTTGTAACTGGGCAACTAGGTGAATTGACTGAATAGTGGATATTGTGTGGGCCAGTCAGTAATATCTGAGTTCAAATGTTGACATGAACCCTTATTAGCTGTGTGACTGGTCATTTGGGCCTCAATTGTCTCACCTGTAAAATCATCTCATGATAATAATCCCTACCTCACAAGGTTGTTTTGAGAATCTCATGAGATAATATAGGGAAAGCCCCTGAAAACATTCAAGAAGTATATAAATACTAGTGGTTACTGTTAAATGATTTGTCCACAATCCAAAAGGAAATCATTATCTGAGGTTATGTTGTAATCCTAGGTTCTCTGAATCTAGCTACACCATACTGCCTTATAATACCATGTGAGCACCTTAAAGTTTTTGCATTTCTTCAAAGCAAATCCCCTTCTCTGCTTATAAAGTTTGGTGACTAATGAAAATGGTGCATTTTCTTTTATTCAGCAGAAATAATGAATAGAGCTTATAGGTTCAAATTGTAAATCCCTGGACAGATGAAAACACTTCCTTCTCATTAGTACTGGAGCTAAATCCTAGGAATTGAAAGGAGAGAGGCCTTCACATAACTGACCCCAACCCCATTCCCCACTTTTCTATACTATCTTGTATTCTTCACTATATGGTCATGGGGGAGTTCAGCAAAGTTGTTGGAGATGTTGGATGTTGGATGCTAGAAGAAATCTTAGAGATCATTTCATCTAAATCTTTTATTTTACAGATTACAAAGTTTAGGAGCAGAGAGAAATGACTTCTCAAAAGTCATGTAATTAGTCACTACAAAGCTGGCACTGTACCTAGGACTCTATATTATAACCAGGTTCATTGTCCTCACTGTGCTGCTCTATATCAACAGGTTGGCAGCCTGAGTTTTAAGGCTCAGACCCAAGAGGGAAGGCCCATTCCTTAGCAGGCTATGCCCCTGTCTTCTAGTGATCTTTGTTATACCTTTGTGACCCCTTGACAAAAATCCCATCAGAGATGTAGGCTATCTTGGAGAGTTCAGAAATTTGGATTTAAATCCAGAGACAAGTCAAAACAATTTTTTAATGCTTCAGAAATAGGCATACCTATACATATTCATGCATAAATTATTCAAGTCAGTTTCAAGAATTTCATGAAAGAAAAATAAAAGCAGCTGAAGCAATTAAAAACCCCTAATAGGATTAGAAATGCATTTAATCCAATTTACATAAAGATTATAAAATAAAGCTCCTTTGTGGAGACCTCTTTTTCCTTTTGTATTTGTATTCTCAGTGTCTTTACACAGCATAGGCTGTGTGAACCTGAGCAAGTCATTTAACTAATCTTTCTTTTCTCTCCCTCAGTTTCTTCATCTGTAAAGTATAGGAAATGGTCACACCTACCTGAATTTAGCTCTACTGGAGTCTTTGAGCCAATGAATTAGTAAACATTTATTAAGTACTTACTATGTACCAGGCTCTGTGCTAAATACTAGGGATGTAAAAAGAGGCAAAAGACATTTCCTGCCTTCAAAGAGCTTATAGTTTAATGAGGGAGACTATATGCAAACAAATAGATACAAAGCAAGCTGTTTATAGGATAAATAGGAGATAATTAACCAAGGGAAAGCAGTGGAGTTAAGTGGGGTTGGAAGAAGCTTCCTATAGAAGCTGGAATTTTCTTTGGGGTTTAAAAGAAGTCAGGGAAGTCAGCGGAATGGAGGAGGGGGAGTGTTCCAAGCACAAGGAGCAGCCAGAGAAAATGCCCAAAGCCAAGAAATGGAGTGTCTTGTTTGTGGAACAGCCAGGCCTGGTGTAGGAGACAAATCAGTCTGGTTAGGCAAAACAAAAACCAAGACCTGTAAACAAGAAGGTCTCTCCTACTCCAGTCCAACTAGTCCTTTCCAACTTCCCAAGCAGGAATTGTAAAAATGTCTTTATGAATAAGGCCAAATTCCAACACAGTCCACTTTTGAAAGTATTTTCAAAGGAAATTAAGAATATTACTAGGAAATGAAGGCTCTTACCTCTTTAATTCATATGCTCTTCAAAGGCTTCTTATTAAAGACTGATAACACACACACAGCCTCTGTGTTAGCACTAACCAGACTTTTGCTTCATTTTCTTGATCCTATAGATGCTTCCCCAGTATTTGGCCATAATAATACTAACCAGTCCCATTTCCAGTACAGAAAACTAAAATCCTTTTTCACTTCTTTTTTTATACTTTATTTTTTTTAATTATAGCTTTTCTTTCACAGTATATATGTATGAGTAATTTTTTACATTATCCCTTGCACTCACTTCTATTCTAAATTTTCCCCTCCTTCCCTCCACCCCCTCCCCTAGATGGCAGGCAGTCCCATACATGTTAAATATGTTATAGTATTTCCTAGATACAATATATGTGTGCAGAACAAAACAGTTCTCTTGTTGCATGGGAAAAATTAGATTCAGAAGATAAAAATAACTTGGGAAGAAAAACAAAAACGCAAACAGTTTACACTCATTTCCCAGTGTTCCTTCTCTGAGTGTAGCTGATTCTGTCCATCATTGATCAATTGGATCTGAATTAGATCTTTTCTTTGTTGAAGATATCCACTTCCATCAGAATACATCCTCATACAGTATTGTTGAAGTGTATAATGATCTCTGCTCATTTCACTCAGCATCAGTTCATGTAAGTCTCTCCAACCTTCTCTGTATTCATCCTGCTGGTCATTTCTTATAGAACAACAATTATATTCCATAAAATCCATATACCATAATTTACCCAACCATTCTCCAATTGATGGGCATCCATTCATTTTCCAGTTTCTAACCACTACAAAAGGGCTGCCACAAACATTCTTGCACATACAGGTCCCTTTCCTTTCTTTAGTATTTCTTTGGGATATAAGCCCAGTAGTAGCACTGCTGAATCAAAGGGTATGTACAGTTTGATAACATTTTGGGCATAATTCCAGATTACTCTCCAGAATACATTCTTTCACAACTCCACTAACAATGTATCAGTGTCCCAGTTTTCCCACAGCCCCTCCAACATTTATCATTATTTTTTTCCTGTCATCTTAGCCAATCTGACAGGTGTGTAGTGGTATCTCAGAGTTGTCTTAATTTGCATTTCTCTGATCAGTAGTGATTTGGAACACTCTTTCATATGAGTGGATATGATTTCAATTTCATCATCTGAGAATTGTCTGTTCATATCCTTTGACCATTTATCAATTGGAGAATGCCTTGAATTATTATAAAGTTGAGACAATTCTCTGTATATTTTAGAGATGAGGCCTTTATCAGAACTTTTAGCTGTAAAAATATTTTCCCAGATTGTTACTTCCCTTATAATCTTGTTTGCATTAGTTTTGTTTGTACAAAAGCTTTTTAATTTGATGTAATCAAAATTTTCTATTTTGTGATCAATAATAATCTCTAGTTCTGCTTTGGTCACAAATTCCTTCCTCCTCTACAAGTTTGAGAAGTAAACTATCCTATGTTCCTCTAAATTATTTATGATCTCGGACTCATTTTGATCTTATCTTAGTACGTGATGTTAATTGTGGGTCCATATCTAATTTCTATCATACTAATTTCTAGTTTTCTCAGAAGTTTTTGGTCAAATAATGAATTCTTATCCCAAATGTTGGGATCTTTGGGTTTGTCAAACACTAGATTGCTAAAGTTGTATTTTTGTCCTGTGAACCTAACCTGTTCCACTGATCAACTAGTCTATTTCTTAGCCAATACCAAATGGTTTTGGTGACTGCTGCTTTATAATATAGTTTTAGATCAGGTACAGCTAGGCCACTTTCATTTGATTTTTTTTTTCATTAATTCCCTTGAAATTCTCGACCTTTTGTTCTTCCATATGAATGTTGTTGTTATTTTTTCTAGGTCATTAAAATAGTTTCTTGGGAATCTGATTGGTATAGCACTGAATAAATAGATTAGTTTAAGGAGTATTGTCATCTTTATATATTCACTGGGCCTATCCAAGAGCACTTAATGTCTTTCCAATTATTTAAATCTGACTATATTTTTGTGGCAAGTGTTTTGTAATTTTGCTCATATAATTCTTGACTTTCCTTTGGTAGATAAATTCCCAAATATTTTATTCTATTGACAGTTATTTTGAATGGAATTTCTCTTTGTATCTCTTGCTGTTGGATTTTGTTGGTGATATATAAAAATGCTGAGGATTTATGTGGATTTATTTTGTATCCTGCAACTTTGCTAAAGTTGTGGATTATTTCTAATAGCTTTTTATTAGAATCTCTGGGGTTCTCTAAGTATACCATCATATCATCAGCAAAGAGTGATAGTTTGGTTTCCTCATTACCTACTCTAATTCCTTGAATCTCTTTCTTGACTCTTATATCCGAGGCTATTGCATAGTAATGGTGATAGTGGACAACCTTGTTTCACTCCTGATCTTACTGGGAAAAGTTCCAGTTTATCTTCATTACATATGATGCTTACTGATAGTTTTAAATATATGCTCCTGACTATTTTACCTCCTTCAATTTTTCAAAGGTATTCTGTGATATAGAGGCAGATAGATGGTCCAGTGTGTAGAGCATGGGTCTTATTTGTAGTGAGGAATACCTACATTTGAATCCTGTTTCAGAAACTTAGTGTGTTATCTGTGTGACCTTAGGCAAGTTGACTTTTCCTCAGTTTCCTTATCTGTAAAATGGGGATTAGCATTTATCTCTTATGGTTGTTTTAAGAATCAAATGGGATATTTATAAAGTGCTTGGCACACCTTAAAACAGATAGATAGATAGATAGATAGATAGATAGATAGATAGATAGATAGATAGAAAGAAAGATAAATAGATAGATAGATAGATAATGTATATATTCTTCATAGATTAAATTTATAAAGTTTCTAGATACTAGCTATTTTTAGCTATTGCTAACCCTTTTTAGGGTCATAAAGTCATATTACCTCAAATTTTGAGACCTCAGAAACTGCCAAATTCAAAAAGTAAACTTAGGCCTAGGGAAATTAAATGACTTTTCAAAGTCATAAATGCACTAAATGTCAGCAGCAGGATCTGAATTCAATCATTCAGAGCCAGCTTTCTTTCCCTGTTACTTTCTGCTGGGGAAGGATGAGATTTAACAGCTGGATAAGCTTCAGATCCTAGCCTGAAATATACTTTACACTCAGCATGGTAGAGTGTAGAGGGCCTTGGGATCAGGTTTCAGATGCCAGCTCTGTCACTAGCTGTTACTTGTGCGAACTTGGGCATGTCATTTAAACCTTCTGGGTTACAGTTTCCTTCTCTGTTAAATGAGATAGTTGGACTAGGTGACCTCTAAGGTCCTGTCTAAATCAATGCTGGAGAGCTCCTGATATAATAGAAGTGAATATCATGAACCTTCCACTGCTTCTCTCCCACCACTGAGCTTATCAATCATCATCAACAGAAGGAGACATGTAAGAATAGGAACTGCCATGTAGGCATCTAACATGAATCAGTGCATCTATATTCCAAAACCAAATACAAATAATTTTTGGATTATCCACCATTAAGGTTTTTTTCACACATCTCTTTGTACCCAGGACCATTCCACAAATCTCTCTTTATCACCAGCTCTAAGATGAAATATGGCAGCTGTGAAATGGAATACCAAATAGGAGTAATATCAGAAAGCAAGCAAGACAATAATAGTTAATTGAAATTTCAAGGAAACATTAGGCAGGTAGACTATAATGATTGTGTTGGAGGCAGAGTAAATGAATTGACTTGATGGATGAGCTGTCAAAATTCACAAGGCACATGGCAAACACAGAAAGTATGGGCATATCTACAGATCAGAGAAGAACTCTATGCAAGTGGCAAAGTACATCTGAAACTCATGTTCCAAAAATGAATGCGTCAGTTTCAAGCTTAATAGGTAATGGCTCAATTCTGAGTTTCTGTTTGAAGTCTATTAACCAATCAGCCAGCTAGTATGTCATTATCATGAGCCTTCTATGTACCAGTCTTCATATTAGGTTCTGGTGATACAAAAGCAAAAAGTAAAACAGTCCCTTCCCTTGATAAGCTTATATTCTATCAGAAAAAAACATCATTTGTACACGAGCGCGCTCACACCCACACACCCACACACACACATCTTATAAAAAGAAAAAAATTTGAGGATAGAGTTGCCAGCCCTGAAGTCAGGAGGGTCTGAATTCAAATCTGGCCTCCTGGTACTTCTTAGGAAGTACTTCATACTTCCTAAGTACTTAACTCCAATTGCCTCAGCAAAAAAAACAAAATGAAATGAAACAAAAACAAAGTAATTTGTGGGAAGAAACAGTAACAGTTGGGAATTGGGAAAGGTTTTGTGTAGAAGACAGTACTTGAGCTGTGTTGAGGAGAAAAGTAGAATATTGAAAGGTGGAAGCAAGAAGAGAATGTATTCCCTTAATGGAAAGAAAAGCAAATGAAGGCTGCCTCGCTGTATTAGATCTAAAATTATAATATAAAGCAGCAAATAGTTAATAACTATAGCAACTAGTGTTTGACACACCCAAAAACCCCAACTTTTGGGATAAGAATTCACTATTTGACAAAAACTGGTGGGAAAATTGGAAATTAGTGTGGCAGAAACTAGGCATTGACCTACACATAATACTATATACCAAGATGAGGTCAAAATGGGGTCATGATCTAGACATAAAGAATGAGATGATAAATAAATTAGAAATTACCTCTCAGATCTGTGGAGGAAGGAATTTGTGACCAAAGAAGAACTTGAGATCATTATTGATCATAAGATAGATAATTTTGGTTATATATAGTTAAAAGTTTTTTTGTACAAGCTAATGCAGACAAGATTAGAAGGGAAGCAATAAACTGGGAAAACATTTTTACATTCAAAGGTTCTGATAAAGTCTCATTTCCAAAATAGATAGAGAATTGGCTCAACTTTATAATAGTTCAAGGCATTCTCCAATTGATAAATGGACAAAGGATATGAACAGACAATTTTCAGATGAAGAAATTGCAACTATTTGTAGTCATATGAAAAAGTGTTCCAAATCACTATTGATCAGAGAAATGCAAATTAAGACAACTGTAATGTACCACTACACACCTCTCAGATTGGCTAAGATGACAGGAAAAGATAATGCGGAATGTTAGAGGGGATGTGGGAAAACTAAGACACTGATACATTGTTGGTGGAGTTGTGAACGGCCCCAGCCATTCAGGTGAACAATTTAGAACTATGCTCAAAAAGTTATCAAACTGTGCATACCCTTTGATCCGGCAGTGCTACTACTGGGCTTATATCCCAAAGAAATCTTAAAGAAGGGAAAGGGACCTGTATGTGCCAAAATGTTTGTGGCAGCCCTCTTTGTAATGGCCAGAACCTGGAAACTGAGTGGATGCCCATCAGTTGGAGAATAGCTGAATAAGTTATGGTATATGACTGTTATGGAATATTATTCTATAAGAAGAGATCAACAGGAGGATTTCAGAAAGGCCTGGAGAGACTCACATGAACTGATGCTGAGTGAAATGAGCAGGACCAGGAGATCATTATATACTTCAACAACAATACTCTATGATGATCAGTTCTGAAGGATGTGGCCCTCTTCAACAGTGACATAATTCAAACCATTCCAATTGTTCAGTGATGAAGAGAGCCATCTACACTCAGAGAGAGGCCTGTGGGAACTGAATGTGGATCGAGACATAACATTCTCACTCTTTCTGTTATTTGCTTGCATTTTGTTTTCTTTCTCAGCTTTTTTATTCTTTCTTCTTGATCTGATTTTTGCAACAAGATAACTGCATAAATATGTATGCATATATTGGATTTAACATATATTTTAACATATTTAACATGCATTGAACTACTTGCCATCTAGGGGAGGGAGGTGGGGAAAAGGAGGGAACAATTTGGAACAGAGGATATTACAAGAGTCACTGTTGAAAAATTACCCATGAATATCTTTTGTAAATAAAAAGTTTTATTTGAAAAAATAAAAAGAATCCTTTCCCAACATGTTTTATTCAAAGCATGTAAAAAAGAGATGGAATCCTGTTTGAGGAACAGCAACAGAGTGCATAGTTTGACTGAATTGTAGAATGTGTCAAGAGGAGTTCTGTGTTATAGGAACAGAAGTCTGTAAATTCATAGTAAAAGTTCTAAATGCCGTCAGAGGAAGTTGTGTCCAATCCTAGAGGCAATAGGAAGCAACTGAATATCTTAGAGCAAGAGGGAGACATAGTCTCAGTATTAAACTTCATAGCTATGTAGAGGATGGGTTGGAAAGTGAGGCAGAAGTAGAGGCTGATTTCAGGGAAACCAGTTAGGAAACTATTGCAGTGGTTTTGGAGAGAAGTAATGATAGCCTGAATTAGGGAATAGTTGGGTGAGTAAAGAGAGAGGAGGCAGATTTAAGGGACTCTGTCAAGGTAGAATCCACAAGTGTTTGCAGCTCTAAACTGGTGGGTCTCTAGCTATCTTGAGGGGAGGAGGGGGACAAGGAGAGGGCAGGCACAAAATCATATTAAAACTGGGTGGATAGAAGTATGTACAAATAGCCTTGTGAAAATACAAATTCACACGCAGATCTGGAGGTCTTTTGCCACCAAGAGTTGATAATAATGATAATCATTAATTGCTGGTTCACCTCTGGGTGAGTGGGTGCTGGGCGAGCTGGGCCATGAGCCAGAACATGAGAAATGGCTTGTCTTCAATCTGAACTATTCTATATCTGTGACATTTCCCATACACTGGCTATGATGCAGTCAGCGGGAAGGGATTCAGTTTCTTCCAGAGTCATGTAAGAGCTAGACACAGAGTAAAGGAGCATATAATCTATTTGTCGGTTTCCTTCTGAAACGCACATGCAAGATTGCCGTGATCATAGAATCCTCCTCAGTGGCCAAATACCATTCATTAGACATGCATGGAAATTTACACCTACCCATTTACATGCATGTGTGTATACAGAAATGTGCAAATGTGTGCAGCTGCACCCTTAAACACGAGACCTTAGGAAGAAAGCGTATACAGGGATCTATGTCTTGCTGCATGGTGTTCGTTTGTGGGGACGGATACGGAAGCATATTGACAAATACTTGGGCCCTTCTTGCCGGCCACATTGGGGTGAGAAAGTCCGCGGCCTCTCCCCAGACCCGGATACCGAATCCTCAGCTGCAGGCGGCTTCGTCTGAGCCCACTCCCAGCACCCGCAAAGCTTCCAGTGCCAGAGGTGTTAGCCGGGCAGGGGAAATTGAACTTGATTTCTTTTGTGAAACAGCTGCAGAACCAGGAGTTGCTGAGGGCGATGATGAAGAAGGCTGAGCAGGAAATCAATGGCAAAGTGATTGAAACCCTGAAGAGGCTCGAGGATCCCGTGCAGCGGCAGCGCCACCTCGTGGAGCAAGAGAGGCAGAAGTACCTTCACGAAGAGGAAAAGATAGTTAAGAAATTATGGTGAGAATCGGTTGGGGGGGGGGGGGGGTTGGGGAGGGATTGGGCTGAATAAAGGGAGAGTCTTTTAACTACAGAAAAGTTGCTTCCTCCAAATGGGAGGCGCTTCCTGAAAACAGCCTCTGCTTACTTAGTATCCGCTGAATGACATTTGGGCCCCAGATTGTTTTGTGTTCTTTGCCCGCTTAATTGATATGTTGTCTCTACCGCTAAATGGTATCACTTTAAAGGAGCCAGTGTGTTAGGGAAAAAGAGAAACGAGTATGGACCAGATCAGATTTTTTTAAACCGATTTGATGGAAAATGTTTCCAGTATTTAGTGTAATATGATGGTCCATATAACCACTGGCAGATCCTTTACCACGCTCAATTAAAAGAAGCAAATAGTAAAGTTGTATATGTGATACGTGTGATGTTAATAATTAATGTAACTAAAGACCAAGTCTAGGTGTCTTCCCCAGGAAAACCGTAAGTAGTGTCTGATCTACCGTGAGGAGAGGTGCTTCTGTAACCGGGAAGCGTTCTCAGCAGGCCTCGCTGTGGAACTTCAGCCCCGGGTAGTCATGCCCAGGCACCAGAAATGCATTTTTGTGTTAATATGTGAGAGCCTGCACCAGGCCATTTATCACTGAGCCATCACACCTTAGGTTTTAATGAGGAGCCGTTTTTCTGGGTGCTTCTAGCCTTACACAAGCGGTAATTCTGCCATTTCCTGGGGAGTGTGACTCCCATAATTTGAGATAGTAAGAGAATTACTTTCAAATGGTCCTCATGGCCACCATTCTTTGTGATCTACAGACTAGACTCTCATCACCTTGTCTTTATTTGATTGATATTTCAAATTTCCTTCCATACTAACCTAACCTATTTGGATAAAGTGAGAATTTCCCTCCGACGGAAAGAGCAAAGAAAGGATGAAAATTGGAATTCTTTTTAATGTATTAAAAGTATTCATCCAAGTTTTTGTATAATGCCACTGAATGATATAGCCCCTTTGTGAAATTATACACTCCCTAAAACTGATGTAGTATTTGTGGGCCTTGGTGAACAGGTACTAAGGATATTCCAAATTTTAAGCAACTTTTAGAGAGTTTTTGTTTTGTTTTATTTTAAGAATTCAGACTTTTTAGAGTGAGGTCTTGAGATCAGATCCATAACTTGTCACCTAGAACAAACCGTCAAACGTTAAATCAAGTTAGGAATTAATGATATAAAAATAATTCAATAAGTTATTATGGCAAATTCAACTTAATGAGAGAAGGGATTGATAGAGTGGCACATATATATATATATATATATATATATATATATATATATATATATATATATATATATTACTACAAAAAAATTTGATTAAATTTTTGTATCCACTAAATTTCAGTGGCCTGGGGGAAAGTCCCAGTCCCCTCCCCCTGTGGCTCTCTCTTAATATAGCTCTGTTCATCTGTTCATCATGGTCACAAAGGCTTCATCAGAGAAATTTTATCAGAAAAGAATTTTTTTCAAAATTTGTTTCATTCGTTTGGTTCAAAAATTGGAATTGGACAGGAGTGATGTTGCTTGTTCTTTCCTTGTGCCATCCTCCTCTCTCTAGAAATGTATACATGGCAATGTGGAATGCACTGGCAGGCAGCATCCCTGGGTTGATTTGACTTTGTTTAGATGTCTGCCGTTGCTGTTGTTGTTGCTACTGCTGTTATGGTGGAGCGTTCAATCTAAAGGTCAAGATTAAAAGCAAATGACTATGATATGAAAACAAAGGACGATCACAAAGCAGTTTTTGAAGTAAAATTGGGCAGCGAGGTGAGTCTGCCATAGATAGAGTGCTGGGTATGAAGTCAGGAAGACTCATTTTCTTGAGTTCAAATCTGGCCTCAGAAACTTAGTAGCCGTTTGCCCCTGGAGAAGTCAACTAAACTTGTTTGCCTCAGTTTCCTCATCTGCAAAATGAGCTGGAGAAAGAAATGACAAGTTACTTCAGTATCTTTACCAAGAAAACTCCAAATAGGGTCATGAAGAGTCAGACTGAAAATAACTGAACAAAAATGATGCAATAAAATTACTTATAGAGATCATAATGCTGACCTCCTAAGAAAATGAATTATTATAAAATGATTTATCTCACCTCCCTAAACTTTGAGTAACTAATATCCATCTATCTCTATCCACCCCCTTATCTCCATTTACATGACCACTGCCTTCATTCTGGCCTTCACCATCCTTACCTGTGCCTTGACAGTGACAGTCTGAAGCATTCTTCTGCCTCTAGGCTACCCGCTCTCTAATCCATACCCCAGGGAGCTAAAAATTGGTTATTCCTAAAGCCCAAGAGTAACCATGTAATTCCCCACCTCAAGAAACCCCTGTGGCTCCCTCTTGATAAAATTTAACCTTGCCTGTTCACCTCTTCAAGCCTTTCACAACCTGGCTCCAGCCTAACTGTCCAGAGTTATTGCGTATTATTCTCCTTTATGTCAGGCTTTATGGTCACGCTATCCTACTTGCTCTTGTTCTAAACATGAAATTTTATATTCTTCCTCTTTATATTCAAATGAGCCATAACCTGTCCTAGAATGTACTTCTCTCTCACATGAACTTCACAGGTTCCCTGGCTTCCTCCAAAGTGTAGTTCAATCCCCATCTTTTATAGGAAGCCTGTGACAATGTCACACACCCCCCCCATCCTGCAGTTGGCTCCTGAATATCCTTTTGTATATATCTTATATTTAGTTTTCTACTTACCTGCTCTTTCTCTCCAATAGAATATAAGCTCCTCCAGGGTAGGGATTGATTGTTTTTGTCTTTATGTTCCTTAGTGCCTAACACAACACCTCATGTGGAATAACCTAATAGATGCTTATACACTGAAAGGACGATAAATATGAGTAGAATGCCTTAGTCCTAGGGGACCACTTCAAGTCTTGACAAACTGAGAGTACCAGTCATAGCATTATGGGGACAATTCTAGAGCTTTGGGGAAAATGCAGGGATACCATTTTAGTCTACCTGAAACAGCCTCTGCCTCCAGCCACAATCCCCAAAGTCATGTAAGCATTCCCTGGCCCCTCTTCCTAGCCTTCTTTGTGAGTGACTTCCTTCCCACCCTCGTTCAAATGTCAGTCCTTAAGGATGAAGAAAGGTGTCTTGCTTATTTGTGCGTATCCCTAGCACAGAGCCTGGCTGCTGGCCCATAGCAAGCACTTCATAAATACTTTATACATTTACTAATTGGTTGATTGATCAGTCAGGCTCATTTTTCCACCAGACAGATGGTTCACTTCAATTAAATAAACATTTCTTTAGCACCTACTCATGGGATTTAGAGATGAAAAGTATCTTAGAGATCCTCTTATCAAGATAAGACAGGGGCAGCTAAGTATCAGCTTGGAGTCAGGAAGACTCAACATCCTTGAACAAGTCACTTAACCCTGTCTGCCTTGGTTTCACTGTCTGTAAAATGAACTGGAGGAAGAAAAGGTAAGCCAATCCAGTACATTTGCCAAGAAAATCTCAGACGTGACTGAAAAATGATTTACAACAACAAAGAGACCCAGAAAAGTTAAGTATTTTGTTCAAGATCATGTAGATACCATAGTGTATACATGAAGGTTATCACTCAGAAAGTTTCCAGTGAAGTTCTATTGCTTTCCAATCCAACCAGCATCCATAACAATAACAGTGACTCCCATCATAAGCCTTACTGAGTGTTCTCCCAGTAACCTTGTGAGGTCAGGAGGCCAAACGTTCCTAGGGATCACCATTTTAAATGAGAATCACAGGATCATGGTGTCAGAACAGGGAGGGGGCCAGAAATCAACCAGTTCCCCGTGCCCCCCCAATTTACAGATGAGGAAACTAAGACAAAGTGGCTGAGGAGCTTTCAGTTATAGATCCATAAGTGGAATAAGAGATGATCAAATCTGACTCCATTTTACAGTGGAGGAGAGGTGCAGAGAGATGAAGTGACTTCAAAAGGTCACATGGCTAATAAAATCATTGTCAGTGTTCAAATTCTGATTTCTTCTACAACTATTCCATGCTGACCTAGCATAGGAGCGAGTAATGATGCTTATGATAATATCTAGCAATTCTCTAACGCTTTACAAATGGCAACTCATTTGTTCCTTGTAATCACCATGTTAGGGAGGGACTTTTATTTTCCTCATTTTATTGATCTGGGAATTGAGGAGATGATATGATTCACCCAGGATGGCTCAGCTAGAGAGAATCTGAGGCGAGTTTCAAACTCAAGTCTTCCTAATTCCAAGCCAGCTGAGGGTCTGGAGCCTCATGAGCATCTTACAAGTTAGATTCAAGAAAAAGCAGAGCTGGTCATGGCTCAGAGAACATACTCCTGGTTCATATCTCCTTTTACAGATGAAGCAACTGAGGTTCAGATATCAAAGTAAATTATTCAAGATCACATAGCTCATTCATAGTGAAAGGAAGAAATACTCAAATCCATTGCTCTTTATGCAATGCCATGTTCTTTCTCACTACGAAATGAGGAATAGGATAAAAATTGCTTATAAAATGTCTCAGAACTGGCATCCATAGTAATCAGGTAGCAATAAAGAAGCTCCAGCATCCTTGATCTCTCAGCAGCACACAGGTTTGCCAGAATTATCTCCCAAATGGTCACATACTGATTGATAACGGCATTTAAAAACTTCATTGCTGAATTCCCAGGGCCTTTTTCTTTTTTAAACATTTTTTTTCTTTCAACAAACTTTAATGCCTTATTTGTAACCAGTACATGCTATATTAAAAAGTGGCACTTTGGGGCACAAGAAAATTGCAGTGTATTTCCGGATGATCCATTGACAACAGCCACGACACAGAAAGGCCAACTGGGAAGTTTATTGGTCTTTAGTGAGCAAAGGTTATAAGACCCAGAAGGCATGTAGCAGAGAAGTGATTAAAATGGGACTCCAGGTAGAGGCAGACGGAGGGTCAAATGACAACTCCTTTGAAAATTAATTGCAAATTGGAGGACATCTAGATTTGTAGGTTAAGTCACACGCTATCATGTTCAAATCCATGACTCTGCCAGTCAGTTTTGAGACGCTGGCCACCGGTCTTGAACAGAATTCCATTTGGATCTGAGATGGGAAATTTTTATAAAGTAAAAGTTCCTAGACTTAGGAGGCAAATAAACATAAAGTACAGATAGAGGGAAGCAATATAAGGGAAGAAGCTGCAGAAAATGGAGGAAGGAGGGATTGCCACATATTCCTTTACTATGTGGCACCCTGGGTATATTGGTACATACCTGAAATCCCAGCAACTGAGGAAGGCAAGGCAGGCAGATCTCTTCAGGTCAGAAGTTTGGAGCTGTAATGGGCAGTCATTTTTTTAAAAGGGAAGGAAAAATGAATTATCCCATTTCTTCTTTCCCTCCTTGATGTGCGGGACTATTGATGTAGTCACAGGACAGATCCTTTATTTAAAAAAATGCTTTTGGAGCAAGGGCAGGGCCTTCTGCTTTGGTTTAAAATTGGGATATTATCTCCTGAGTCTTCATTGAACATTTCAGTGCCTTCTTAAAAATCTGAAGGCAAAAGAAAAGGTGCCATCATATGTATCCTAAGAGGGCTTAAGATCTACAAAGCTCTTTTCACACATCAAATATTATAACCGTTCTGCACTTCAGAAATTGAAACTTAGGGAAATCCAGTGACGCCCACATTCACCTTACTAATGTGTCAATTGTTGGTGTTGTCTTATATTTAAACATATATGATTCCCATTTTGGGGTTTTCTTGATAAAGAGATTGGAGTGACTTGCCATTTCCTTCTCTTTTTGACAGATGAGGAAACTGAGACAATAGGGGTAACTGACTTGTCCAGAGTCACACAGGTTGTAATCACCTGAGGTCAGATTTGAATTTATAAAGATGAGTCTTGCCAATTCCAAGCCCAGTGGTCTGTACACTAAGACACCATGTAGCTGCCCTTCTATTTAGTAGCATCCTCATTTTACATGACCAACATGAGCAATCTGTAAAATGAGCTCTTCCTCTTAATTGGCTCCCTTCCCTTTTCCTTTTCTTTCCCAATTCCCCTCCCTTCCCATTCATCCTGATCTCTCGCTGGCCACTGGACCCATCTGGTTCTGGAGGGGAAAGTGGGGCAGCTAACCTTGCCCAGCCCATCCTCATTGAAATTCACTTGTAAGTCATGATATCACCTCCCTGATGTCATGGTCCTCTCTGAGATTGATGGGCAAATAACAGCCCTTCTCTCTCCAATTTTCCCCCTTCCCTTTTCTCCCCTTCCCTTCTTATCTTTTCCCTTCCCCCATCCCATTCCTTATTGCTAACCTTTTCCTATAAGTACTCCTTTAACTCCTTTTTTTATAGAAAGTAGCTAGGTTAAATAATGGATTATGCTCGCCCCCCCCATATATATCATACAAACCCCCAATATCATACAGACATACACTTTGGCCATAATAGGTAATCCTTGTTCATTCTCTTATGTTTTAAAACCAGACCAAAAAAAAAAAAAAGCAAAATCCTCCTCAAATTCAGTAAAATATCTGTTCTCATACTACCACCTAGTGGTTATTTATTCCCCCATTTTTTTTTTTCTTTTGATTCTTTGGATTTACAAGGAATCAGAACATTTATCAGTACAACTTTCTTTATTTTATCAGGAAACTCAGATTCACAAAAGACAGATTGAAATATTCCTGACCTTTGCATCTAAGCGCAGTTATTGTCAATATATGAGGGAAAAGAGTGTGTGAAGTGGATATTAAAGTGGAGTCATGGTATGATTTTGGACTGCCTCAAGCTTGGGTTGAGATTCATTCATTTGTCCATGAAACATTTACTGAGCACTGAATATATACTATTGAGTTGGATCAAAAAATTGATCTGAGCACTGAGAGGATCAAAAAATTACTAAGACATTCCCTGTCTTTAATGAATTCACAAACTAGTAAGAGAAATAAAGCATAAGTATAAATAACAGCCATATTGATCTAAATAGATGCTGCTCATAAATTTATATTGCAGCACTAAAATGAGAAATGTTTGAAAGGATTAAATGTGTTCATATTGCATTCAGATTTTTCATATAGGTTAGATTCTGAGGGGGAAGATAGCCTATATTTAGACATAGTCATATGGTGACATAAATTATGATATTAAAAAAATAAAAAGAGAAAGGAGTGCTCCATATACACATATCTGCTATTCTTATTTCATGGGAGCACCACAGAAAATAGTCCTATATTGTAAGTAAAAACAAACTTCTTTCTAGGATGGACCCCTTTAACTTCCTTGGAATTTCCCTAGACCAAAACAAAAGCAAACCAAATCAACAAGTATTTGTTAAACATTCAGTTAATTGACAAGCATTTATAAAGCACCTATTATGTGTCAGGTGTGGTGAGTACTAGAGATACATAGATGAAAATAGCACAGCTCATACAAGGGATAATGTTATAAAAAATTACCTATGCCATGTACTGTCAAAAATGTAATAATTATAAAATTAATTTTTTAAAAAAAGAAAGAAAATAACACAGCTCCTGGCTTCTAAAAACTTAAAATTCTCATGGAGAAATAGTTTGTGTATCCAAATAAAATTTATGTAAAACATGCAGAATAAATAGAAGGTAATTTCAGGGGAAGCACTAATAGCTGGAGGGACCAGAAAAGGCATCTTGGAGGAGGAAGTTATGAACTGAATTTTGAAGGGAAGGAGGTTTTCTTGGAGGTATCGGTCAGGAAGGAGCACTTTCAAAACTTGGGAGACCGACTCTGCACAGGTTTGGTAAGGGAGGAGGGATAGCAGGGAAAAAGCCAGTTTGGAGAGCCCGTAGCATAATGGGGACCGGGAAGTAGCACATAACAAGTCTGGGAAGGGAAGCTGGGGCCAAGAGCTTTCAGTGTGCAGCAGAAGAGCTGATAGCTGATCTTAAAGGCAGATGGCCACCATGGGAGCTTTCTGAGCAAGGCACACTGGCAGACTGGAGTTTAGCTGCTTTGGTGACAGTGTGTATGATGAATTGGGAAGAGAAGAGACTGAATGAAGAGGAGCCAAATGAAAAATGAGTATTTATTTATGGGTGTCGTTCAGGAGAGATGTAAGGGTGAAAGAAATAGGACTGATACCATTTGAGTAGAGAGAAGTATAGCAGTTTAAAAAGTTCAAGACATAATTTCTGGATAATTTAATCATTGTATTAAAAGGACAGCATGTTTATTAATAAAGAGATGGTCATTCTGCTATCTCTCTTAGACCAAAAGTAATCATGGCAGGCAGACTTTCAGCTTATTACCTTCAAAGAGGAGGTGTTCTCCAGGATGGGAATCAACCCTGACTGGCGATCAGTTAATGAAAAATGAAAATTAAAATGAGGGGCTGAGAATGACATCCCCCTGGGATGGAGAGATTAAGCATGTGTACATGCTCTCTCCTCTCTCTCTCTCTCTCTCTCTCTCTCTCTCTCTCTCTCTCTCTCTCTCTCTCTCTCTCTCTGTCTCTGTCTCTCTCTCTCTCTCTCTCTCTCTCTCTCTCTCTCTCTCTCTCTCTCTCTCTCTCTCTGTGTATGTGTGTGTCTTTCTCTTGCTCTCTGTCTTTCTATGTCTCTTCCTCTCCCTCTTTGTCAACCTCTCTCTCTTCCTACCTCCCTTTCTCCCTCCTTTCCTCCTTCCCTTCCCATCTTTCTGTGTGTGTCTCTGTATATGTCTCTGTCCTTCCTTCCTTCCTTCCTCCCCTCCATTTTGACCAAAAAAAAAGGGATTCAGAGCCAAGGCTGAGTCAAAAATAGATACTTAGGTGTTCCTCTTCATGCTATGTGAATCTTAGGACACTCGAGTTTTGTTTTGCCTTTTGCTTTTTTTCACCCTCCTGTTTGTTTTTCTGCAGTGAACTAGAAGACTTTGTAGAAGATTTGAAGAAGGACTCCACCTCAGCCGGTCGTGTGGTCACACTGAAGGATGTGGAAGATGGAGCTTTTCTTCTTCGACAAGTGGGTGAAGCTGTGGCTGCACTCAAAGGTGAGCCTCCTTCTTCACGGAAAGGGCAAAAGGAAAAGAGCAAAGACTATATTTATCATCCCTGAATTTGGGTTCGGGGGTCTGGTTTCCACTCATAGCACTGCCACTCGCTATGTGACCTCAGGCCAGTAAATGCCTTCACC
Organism: Sminthopsis crassicaudata; assembly: GCF_048593235.1. Classification (NCBI taxonomy): domain Eukaryota; kingdom Metazoa; phylum Chordata; class Mammalia; order Dasyuromorphia; family Dasyuridae; genus Sminthopsis; species Sminthopsis crassicaudata. The sequence goes on from NC_133621.1 coordinate 61,134,117, forward strand.
CCTCTGAGCCTCCATTCTTTTTCTTGTTCCCTTAGGTAGGTGAGAAGGGGTCATATCTGTGATTCTTCAGGTGAGAGGAGGTTGGACAGTATGACCTGAGACTCCTTCAAGGTTTATGATCTCTTCCCCATTGTATTTAGTATGGTGATAATAAATGTATATTGTTCAGTCATTTTCTGTCATTTTCGACTCCTCTTGATACCATTTGGGGTTCTCTTGGGGAAAGATACTGAAGTAGTTTCCCATTTCCTTCCCCGGCTCATTTTACAGAGGAGGCAAATAAGGTTAAGGGACTTTCCCAGGACCACACAGCTACTAAAATTAGATCTGATATCACGAAGATGAGTCTTCCTACCTCCAGCACTCTATCCACTGGGCCACCAAATACTTGTTTTTCAATACAGCAAATAACCACCAGCTTGGGCAGAGCCATTCTATGCTTCCCCTGTCACTTTCTAATTCTGCTGCAGTACTTCTTGCTCTTTTGGGCCCCCTTGACATTCCCCCATTGAACTGTCCGTCTGTCTTTGTCCCTGCAGGAGAATTTCCAACCTTGCAGAATAAGATGCGGGCTATCCTGCGGATCGAAGTGGAGGCTGTGAGGTTTCTGAAGGAGGAGCCCCACAAACTGGACAGCCTCCTCAAGAGGGTCCGCAGCATGACCGATGTGTTGACAATGTTAAGAAGGTATATTAGGCTCTACAGCCAGGGTGGGGGCTCCTGGCCATTCTGATCAGTGGTGGGACGTTCAGGCTTGGAGGAAGGCACTTCTACGTGGGCACCTTCTCCCTCTCATTGAGATCATGTCCGTTTCCATGATGATTTACAACCTCCTGGTTCCCATGTTACTGGGAAGTCGCAGCTGCTACTAGTCTTTCCCTCCTTAATATTCTGTGGTTCTGGGCTGATGACTCTTCTATGATGTGTTTGTCACATTTATAATGCCATTGGGACAAAACTTAGCGTGCACAACAAATTTTGGGTTTTTAAAAGTAGTTTTCACATCATTTTTAATTGCATACATCCATTTCTTTTTATTATCTGTGAGTGATAGTATGTGTTGGGCAGCATACTATGTAGCCAGACATCTTGTACATTCACTTTGGGATCTCTGGATTAGTTTGGTCAAAAGGAAGATGATTATATGTAAATCAAGTCATCCCCAAATCTACTCTCTTTTTTCCCCGTTTATTGAAGTTTTTTTTTTTTTTCAAAACATGCATGGACACTTATTCAACATTAGCCCTTACAAAATCATGTGTTCCAATTTTCCCCCTCTTCCCCCATGTCCTCCCCTAGATGGCAAGTAGTCCAATATATGTTAAACATGGTAGAAATAGATGTCAAATTCAATATATGCATACCTACTTATACAATTATCATGCTGCACAAGGGAAAAAAAGAAGCAAAACAAAATGCAAGCAAACAACAAAAAGAGTGAGAATGCTGTGTTGTGAGCCACCCTTAGTTCCCACAGGCCTCTCTCTGGGTGTAGATGGCTATCTTCATTACTGAACAATTGGAACGGATTTGAATTATCTCATTGTTGAAGAGAGCCATGTCCATCAGAATTGATCTTTGTATAATCTTCTTGTTGCCATGCATAATGCCCAAATCTACTTTTAAAAGAGCATGCTTATGGGGCAGCTAGTTGGTACAGTGGATAGAGCACCAGCCTTAAGTCAGGAGGACCTGAGCTCAAATCTGGCCTCAGACACTTAACACTTAACACACCTAGCTGTGTGATCCTGGGCAACTCACTTGATCCTAATTGTCTCAGGGGAAAAAAAAAAAAAAAGATCCTGCTTAAGAACTTTGTTTTATATATATATATATATATATATATATATATATATATATATACTGTACAGAGGAAAAAAAAGAAACACTCAAGAATGGCCTCGCCTGCGATCCAGCAAGCATCTGTTTATAACTTCACTGGGCTGTGCTCCACAAGAAAATCGGCTAAAACTGCATCAAGCAGACCTGGTTTCTGGTTTAAACCAGATATTCAGGATTCCGTCTCTGCACAAGAGAAGCTGCCCCTAACATTTACAGCAGTTTCTTTCACTGATTCATTTCATGTTCACAAATGACATTTTATGGTATTCCACAACTGGTGCTGCTTAGGGTTAGAAATTCTCTTTTTGTTGCTGTTCACCTGTAACTAAGAACACTAAAAACTGTTCGCAGTGCCATGGCCTGACTTTCATTTTTCACTCGGGACGTGAGAGTAGATGGCTCAGAAAACTTCCAGGAAATCATACTGCGTATCTTGGATCGGGTCGGATTCTTTCCCATCAGAAATAGAACCAATGGGAAAAAGAAACAGCAAACAGGAATTCCTTTTTGATGAGCTCCCGAACTAATAACTGCCAATAACATAATTTTCCTAGAGGAAAAAAAGAGAATTAAACTTTTCAATTAACATTGGGACTGTGGAATCTTGGGATTGGGAAAGAAGAAGCAGGGTATGGTAGATAGAGAACTGATCTGGAAGTCATGGAGACTTGGGTTAGGTGGTGATAAATGTAATAAAAATACCATCCACCTTACAAGGTTATTGTGGAGATTAAATAAAATAACATATATAAAGCTTTTTTGCAAACTTTAAATTGCTATATAGATGCTAGCTATTATTATTGTTATTACTAATTATTATTAGATGTATTAATAAAGGGAAATTGGAGGAGAAAAAGAGAATTTGAATCTCGGACTTCTAAAAATGAATATATTTTTAAATATAATTGTAAAAAGAAACTATATTATATGTAAATATATACCATTACATATAATAATATATGATACATAACATAATATGTAATAGTTATAATATATGATTATAATAGTATTTATAGTATATATACTTTATTTTATTTATAATAGATAAATATACATATATTATTATTGTACAAAACAGAATTTAGTATATCTACAATAGATGTAGAAACCAAATGCCCTGAAGGTCCAAATAGGGAGTAGGACTAATACCTGCAAAGAGAAATTAACTAGCAGGACCTGCTTGTGGTCTGGAAGGTGTGCCTGGCCTCTTCCGGGCTACGAGAAGGTTAAGACCAGAGTGGGTGAGATCACTGAGCAGAGAAACCAGCAGGCAATCAGATGAGAAGGGAATAAATGCCAGAGATACAGAGGTGACAAGACTAGTTCCCTGACAAGCCTGGGTGACGAAGGGGATGATCACGTGTTTAACAGAAATTGGAGAGTTTGGAGGGGGAGGAGGAGAAGATGAGTGAGAAGTGAGGAAATAATGAGATTCATCTTGGACATGTTGAGTTCGAGCTGCTGATGGAACATCCTGGAAGAGTTATTCAGACATGCTTGATAGGAAGGGTTGAGAGAGACTTGGGCTTCAGGATATAGAATTTCAGTCATGTGGGGAGATGATGGCACTTGACCCCTTGGGAGCTGATGAGATCACCAAGGCAGAGAGTGGAGAGGGAGAAGAGAGCCCTGGAAATCGTCCGTGCCCAAGAAGTGGGAGGGGGAGGGATTTCTTTACAGAACAAAGACCCCAGAACCCATTCCAGGTTACAGTCAGGCAGACCGTGATATAGAACTTTGTACAAAATGAGTACGTGGAGAACAATCTGCATGTGTTGGTCTCAAGTCTCATCCCTTTGGAATATACGCCATGTGGAAAAATAGGTTTTGCAGATCTGCACTTGGTATATTTAGTAAGCACTGAGTAATGATAATAGGAATATAGCAGCGTAATTAAAGCCAGCTCGCCCCACGCCAGCTGCTGACTCCCCTATTCCCGGCTCTCAGTCACTTGCTAGGAATAAAACTGAATGAAGTTGATCAGGGGTGTAACAGTCAGAGTGTGGCAGTAATGTCGCCCTTGCCACTGTGGTCCAAACAGTCAGACCACAGCGCCAGTCTAAGGGCAGGGCCACAAACAGTCAGAGCCGCTTCTCCTCCCGAGAGACTCCTGGGGGGGTGTCAGGGGATGATAGAACGGATTCAGGAAACAGTCGTGACATTCTCTTCTCAGTCTTAAACTTCACTTCCTTCCATCCACTCCATGATCCATGTGCTGGATTGTTAGCGGTTCCTCTCTGGGCCTTTGCCCTGGCTGGGCCTCCTGCCTGCCATGCCCTTCTCCTTACTTCCATTTCTTAAAATCTCCACCGATCCTCGAAGACCCATCTGAATTGCCTTCTTCTACCTGAGCTCACACACTACGGTCCCCGGTGCTAGAACTTTCCCCTTTGAGCTTCCCTTCCATCTACTGTGTCTTAGAATTCCTTGAGAACAAAAAATGCCTTGGGTTTTTCTTTTTTCTTTTTTTTTTTTTATTGTATTCCAGCACTTAATATAGGTCTTGGCCATAATTGACACATAATAAATAATAAATCACCTTGTAAATGATTTTTCATTCATTCAGTAAATGATTGTCAATTGATTTCTCTCAGCTTTGGAATATCTTATTCTTAAAAAAAAAAAAAAAACCATACTGTCAGGCTTTGGGATGCTAAAATAATATAAAGAAAACCTGTAAATACTTTCTACAAATAACTAATACTATATTCCTCTGCAAAATTGCTCTTAGACATGTCACTGATGGACTTCTCAAAGGTGCCGATGCCGCCCAAGTAGCACAATATGTGGCCATGGAAAAAGCCACAGCGGCAGAGATCTTGAAAAACCAGGAAGAGTCGGCCTACAGCCACGGCCCTCCACCCCAGAGCACCCCTGGGGGGAATGGAGAGTCTCAGGCTTCATCCGTCAAGTCAGAAGTGGTGCCCCTGTCCACCATGACTGTCCACCATGCACAGAGCTCCCCCGTGGTCATCCATCAGTCACAGCACTCCTCCGCACTGGTCAACCACACGCAGAGCCTGCCGGGAGGGCCCCCAGCCAGCCCCCCGGCATCCACGCAGGAATCGACCACCACTGGCCAGGCGGTGCAAACCCCCCAGTCCCCACCTCCTCCCACCAACGGTTCCACCATGCAAAGTCTGTTCATTGAAGAAATTCACAGTGCAAGCAGCCGGAATCGAGCTGTGTCTATAGAGGTAGGGTTCCTTCTTCTTGCGTCCTTTGACTTAAATACAGCAGCAGCTATTTATTAAGTGCTGGGTGAAAGGGGATACAGCAAAAGATAAGCTACAGTCCCTACTCTCAAAGAACTTACAGTCTAGTTAGGCAAAATAAATTACCTTAAAAAATTAAATTAATAATGATATTTTAAAGCATAATTAAATATTAAATAAAACAATTCTTTGATGCTTATAAAGCACTGCCCTCACAATGAACTTTTGAGGTAAATAGGTAACTTTGTTTTGAGGTGACTATCAACATTCCTGTTTTACAAATTAAGAAACTGAGGTTTAGAAAAATAATTCCTCTTGCTTGTGGGCATTGAGCTAGGAAATATCAGAGCTTGGAATTCAGATGTGGATTTCCTAAGTCCAATATTCTTTCTATGCTATTATCTTGCCTCTCAAGTACATGTAAAAAGAGAGAAATAATTCTGTAGTACTAAGTGAATGATAATTGATATCAATTAAGTATTAGGAGAGTTCTTAGGAGAGAGAAATTAGTTCTAGTGGCTGGATAGATGACATGAAGAAATGGGATTGTATCTGGATCATGAATAATTGGTGAAGAAGAGGGAGAAGGCAGAGCGGAAAGGATCAAAACAGTGAAGTCAGAAAATATAAGGACTTCAGCAACCAATAATTTTTTTTCAGCATTTACTGTGCCCATGAATATTTGTAATTCATTTACAATGTGTGAAACCGTGCTAAATGCTAGGGATATAAAAAGAGGCAAAAGACAGTCCCTGTCCTCAAGGAGAATCTGTTGGCAAGTCATGAAAGATGCTGGAAAACTGTTTGAAATCAGATTTTGGAGAGAATTGGATAGAATGACAAAACTTTAGGGCTGGGGGAAATTTGAAACTGACCTCTTAGGATTTTGATTGAGTAAAAAACATGGTGATGATCACCAATAAGCTCTTGATTTCTAAATCTCTGACCTTTTCTCTTTCTTTAATGTATTAAGTTCCTTTTGGAGGTCAGGCACTGTGCTAAGTAATGAGGATGCAAATAATGGTGGGCTTGGGGAAGCAATCCTTACTGTAATGAAATTAACAGTATATGGGGAGACAACATGAAGACAATTTATAAAAACTGGATAAATGTAGGATAAATGGAAAGAAGGGTTTTCTCCCGTCTGAGAAAGAGGAAGGCACTAAAATTGAGGAGCCAAAGGTTTCTTGCAGAAGATGGGAAGGAAGAGAATTCCAGTATTGGGCCCCAGCCAGATAAAACTGTTGGAGTTGGGAAATGGGGTGGACAATGCAAGGAATATCAAGAGGCTTGTGTCCCTGGATCTAAGAATATATGGTGAGCATCTAGGTGGCGCAGTGGAGAGAGCACCAGCTCTGGAGTCAGGAGGACCCGAGTTCAAATGTGGTCTCAGACACTTAACACTTCCTAGCTGTGTGACCCTGGGCAAGTCACTTAACCCCAGCCTTGGGGGGGAGGGGGAGAAGAATATATATGGAGGGGGAGTAAGGCTTAAGGAGACTGGAAAGCTAGGATGAGGTCAGGTTGTGAGGGCTTTAAAACCAGGATTTTATATTTGATTCTGGAGGCAATAGGAGGTCACTGGGGCTTATTGAATACGGGGTGACTTAGTCAGACTTGGCTTTTATGGTGATCAGTTTGACAGCACATACTACACTGTCAATCACCAGTTTTGTGGAGTTTTTAAAAAATTATTCTTTTGTGATTGAAGCAGCTGTGGCTTAGTGGATACGGAACTAGCCTGAAGCCAAGCTGAGCTGAGCTCAAATCTTACCTTTGACACATATGGACTGTGTGATCCCAGGAAATCACTTAACCTGCCAATGCTCTTGGTACCTCTCTAAGTTTAAGTCTCTGCTTTAGACCAGGCTTGACGCGGCTCTCTGCAGGAAGGGAAGTCACTTCTCTGGAGGACAGTTAACGGCAACTGTCTGGAGACAACCTGCTTTTTCACCTTGGAGTTCCCTGTACTGATTAAATCACAAATTCCAGCCTATTCCTTCAAAATAACCTCTCCTTTCTCAGCTTTTATGTTGATTTTTCTTCTAGCTTTTCCTCTTGTGCATATCTCTTAAGTAGAGACACACCCCTCTCCTGTTTTTTTTTAAACATTTATAATAAATAAAAATAACAATAACATTATTATTTTTTGAATCAGGGTTAAGTGACTTTCCCAGGTTCTAAGGCTGGATTTGAACTCTGGTCCTCCTGACTTCAGAGTGGATTTTATCCACTGCACCACCTAGCTGCCCCTCTCCCTACATTTTAAAAGACACAGTACTTCGAATCAGACCTCCTTCCCGTTCCCATCACCACCTTAGTTTAGACTTTGGCACTCTGCCACGAGCCTTCTGACTGAAGACTCTCCAGCTCTTGGATCTCCCAGCTTCAATCCATCATTCTGTAGCCTCCTGTCAAAGAGGCTTCCTCCCCAAAGTGCTTCTTTGTTTTTATCAATTTCTGGTTCTGACTATGTCTTTTTTGTTTTTATATCCCCAGGATCTAGCATAGTAGCACAGTTCCCAGACCCTATTAGGTACTTAATAAATTCTTAATGGTTGATTAAAATAACTTTCAAGCTCCCTAGGACCCAAAGATTATAGAATTTGAGCTGAATTGTTTGGAATATTCACTCCCCATTTTACAAATGAGAAATTTGAGGCCCAGGGAAAGTTAGGTGACTGATTTAAGGTTGCACAGGTTACCCAGATGTTCTGGGTTCTGGATTCTACAATCCAGCTCTAACTACCTTTTCAACCTTATAATTTATCCCTCATCATGAAATCTATGTTCATGTCAGTCTGACTGAACTGAATAGCAAATATATCAGTCCCCAAATATAGCTGACAAGTTTTTTCTTACGCCATTCCCTCTATTTGAATGCCCTTCCTAGCCACTGGAACCTGACCATCCTTTATTATTATTTTTATTATTACTAAAAATGATTATTATGATCTCTACTAAGTATCATTCACAAGAATAATAATAATAGATAACATTTATGTAGCTCTTTAATATTTGTAAGGCATTTTTGCAAATATTATCTCATTTAGTGCTCAAACAACCCAAAGAAGTAGGTGCTATCAGTATTCCTATTTTACAGATAGGGAAGCTGAGGCATTCAGAGGTTAAAGTGATTTTTCTAGCTAGTAAATTCGGAGATAGGATTTGAACTCAGCCTTCCTTGACTCCAGGTCAAGTGTCCTATCCATCATACCACCTAGGACAAACATCCCTTCCACAGTGGCCTCTCGGGGCTTGTTCTATAGCTGCCCCTAGAGCCAGATGGCTCTGGAAAGGAAACTGAGGCTGGTGACCCTGCGCAGCCCGACCTCTAGCTTCAGTCCATGATCTCTTGTGTCATGGTCCTGAGAACGAAGTATGTACCAATCACCAACTCAGTTCCAGAAGGTGTGACTGATAAAAGACTGTGCTCTTCAAGGGTTGCCTGACTTTGAAGGACCCTCCACAGGGAACAGAAATTCAGAGAGTTCCTCATCACTCCTTTGACCACCTGGTGCCCAGCACAGAAAAAGTCTTAGATGTCTCCCCCTCCCTCTGCACACCCACAAATAAGGTTGGCTGCAATTCACAATGGCAGAAATCACAGATGAGCACTAAACGATTTATGTCTCTCTTCAGAAGGCAGAAAAAAAGTGGGAAGAAAAAAGGCAGAACCTGGACCACTATAACGGAAAAGAATTTGAAAAGCTCCTAGAGGAAGCTCAGGCCAATATCATGAAGTCTATCCCCAACCTAGAGATGCCGCCATCTTCTGCTGCTTCACCCAAGGGGGATACCCCAGTGGACAAGCTGGAACTTCTGGGTGAGCTCGGGCTTGTTCCACAGTTTGACTTTGGCCTGCTGTAGATTGTGAGCACTTCTTGACCTGGTTTTGGTCATTTTGGGTACTTAACTGCATACTATTGGAGGGTGTGGAGAGCATGTTCTCCCATGGATTCTCAAGGGGTTTGCTTCTCTTGATCAACTCTAGTAGTGGCAGGAAAATCTCTGCTTCTTGATGGTACCATTTAAAAAAAAAGGGAAATGACTTTGTTGCTGGATTTCCTAGTGGTTTGATGTCATTCTAGCAGGTGACCTGTTGGTCAAAACTAGCTAAACATATCGGGACAAAATTGGGCTTCTTTTTAAAAATGATACCACTTGGGTCTCCTAAAGAATATCAGAATGTGTTTTGCATGATTGAACATGCTGTATTAGGGAGGGAACAGGAAATGGAGGAAGAGAGAAAATTGGAATTTCAAAAAAAATTTAAATGAAAACTAAAAATTGTCTTTACATGAACTGGGAAAAAACAAAATATTTTTTAAAAAAAAGAATATCAAGAGTAAATAAAGAGAAGCAGAATTTTCTAGAGACTTGTCAATATCAGTGCAAAATTTATGTTTCAGTATTTTTGTGTAGTCTTAAACTTTAACAACTTCAGAAATATAAATGCTAGACACCAAAGACAACATTTGAAATGTTCATTATTTGGTTTTATTTTATACTTACTGAATTTGTGAATTGTGAATGACAGATTTTTAATTTTAAAATTTTAACAAGATAGGGCACCCTGTCATTTTGCACTAGCTATGTAACTGTTTCTAGATGATGCCTTCTCAGACCAATGGCTCAGTAGAGGAGGCCCTTTTGCTCCATTACTTGATCTGTCTGCAAGTGACTTTTGGGAGGGTCACATCAAAATTGTTGTGTGTGCATTGAGATCTCATTCTCTGGCTGAGCTTAAAGTTAAGATTATAAAGCAAGCCTTTCAGTCGCTGATCACACCTGCTGAAAGTTCTTTACAAGGTTCTAAAATTGATTGGCTGGTTCCTGCAGAATGACTCATCTTTACTTAGGGACAGCGAGGCCGCACAGTTCATAGAACCCTGGCCCTGGAGGTAGGAGGACTCATGTTTCTGAGTTCAAATCTGGCCTCAGACACTAACTAGCAGTATGATCCTGGGCAAGTCTCTTAGCCTTATTTGACTCAGTTTTCTCATCTGTGAAATGAGCTGGAGAAGGAAATGTCAGAACTCAGTATCTTTGCCAAGAACACCCAAATGGGGTCACAAAGAGTCATACATGACTGAAATGAAAACAGAAAATCAACCTGATCTATGTATAACTGGAGAAAATGCTTATGCTAAATTTTTATGAGAAATATCAATATTTAAATAACTTAACCTTTCAAATATTGTCCTTTGTAAGTTTTAGCATTTATAGAGCTAAAGTTATTAGAGCTTAAACCGGCACTAAAATTTTTAAGATTTCCTGTATTGCTCAGGGGCAGGGAGTTGGGGGACATCTGCCTCAGTGCACTAAACTCAAACAAATGATGTTACCAATATGTATTCATCAAAGGGTACCTGGACTCAAGACAGATGGTACAAAATAGAGATGAAAAAGAGAAGACCCTTGCCTGGAATGGATCATAGAAATGTAGGACTGAGACCTTTATAGGACTCTAATGAGCAGCTCTTAAAGTCCCTCTCATTGTAAGAAGAGAAAACCATAACAAAGTACCAATAATTACTCCATATGTGAAAATGAGTAATTGGCTCTGAAACACAATAATCAATGGCATTTAGCTTGGAATAATCACCCAGTTCTCATTTTTCACAGTGACCCCTCTGAGCAATCCTGAGGGGTGGGTATCATAGCCTGGTTTCTCAGAGGAGAATACCTATTATCAGGAAGTCAAACTATCTCCAAAAAGACCTGAAGAGAGCTCGGGGTAAAGATAGGATTAGAATATACACGTCCACTCTAATGGAAGTGGGGAGGTGATAATTTATCAAACATACCGTAAGCATATTTGGCTTCTGAAATGTTGATGTGCACTTTCTAGTTGCTGGAGATTGCTTAATGTGTAAAATGAGAGATCTCCATGCTCTGGCTGTTGCCAGTACAAGTTCTACAACTTTCAAATTTCCAAATCCAGTGGTGTCCTCCTTCTAGCTACAAACCTAAGGCAGTAATCGTAAGTCTTAGATTGTAAAAACTGGAAAGGTCCTTAGAGGACACATTCAACCCTTCTTAGTCTACAGATGATAAAACTGATGCACAATGATTAAGGTTCTCGCCCAGAGTTCTGCAGGCAGACAGTGTCTGAAGCACCTTCTCTAAGACCTGCTGTGGTGCCCTATGCATTATATACCTCATGGCCTTCATCTCTCTTTTTTCTCCTAGTCTCCAAATCTCTACTTCTGCTCTCCTTGTTCTGCTTCTCACTCCCTTCCTTTGAATCCTATTGCTTTGCTTGGTCCTGATGAAAGAATAAAAAATACTTTATATCTTATTTAGCTTCCTTAAAAACCTTCTACTGGAGCCCAAAAGTTGGTCATTTTAGAAAGAGGAGGAAGGCTTCAAAGGCCAGAGAAAACATTCTGATTTTAGTAAGAGCTCATCCACAGAACTCAGTGCTCTGCTAAAAAGCAAGAACTTGGTTTCAAGATGATGGAGAAGTTTTTATGAAACCTAAAGTCATGCCTAAGGTTAAATTGTAGGAAGGATGGTCCTTTTTTAGACATTCTCTTGAGAGTCATCATGTACAACAATGCACTCTTCCAGAAGAATCTCCAAATTCGGAACAGGATTCAGAGAAGATGGGAGGGAAGTCCCCCCCGCCACCGCCACCTCCTCCACGCAGAAGCTACCTTCCAGGATCTGGGCTGACCACCACACGATCTGGAGATGTGGTCTACACCATCAGGAAAGAGAACACGTCCACTAAGGTTGGATAATTTAAGCTCTCGCCTTCCGATAGTAAAGAAATCTTCAGATAAGACTTTGTTTTAGCTTAAGACACATAAATTTATGGTCTGCAGAACCCAGGGTCTTTGAATAGATTTGAATAAATTCAAAGTTCATGAACTTGAATGGGAAAAAAAAATTAGATCTTTATTTTTCCCTTTTTTTTAAACACAAGCATTTATTCTTCTCCCTGCCACTTCTTTTATCCCCATACATCTATCATGGAACAGTTTTTCAAAAGAAAAAGAAAACTCATAATAAATATGGACAGTACTACAAAACAAATTCTCACATGGTCATGGCCAAAAATGTTACATGTCCATTTCAATAGAGTTGGTTTCTTTTATAATTCTACCTATTTTTATGCATTTAAAGGCATTATTCTGGGAAGGAGTCCACAGGTTTCATCACACTGACAAAGGGATGGGAGGGGTAGGCAATAGGAGAGAAAGCATAACACATTGAAAAAGGTTAAGAGCTCCTGACCTAGACCATTTTTAAAAGAAAAGAAATGGAGAGGGAACTAAAGTAGATTGCCGGGAAAAGCACTACAGCTTGAGAAGTACATTCTCCATTGTCTGACTAGTCCTGTAATCATAAGGTTTACCCTTATTTGACTTGAGTATAACATATAAAATTCAATTCACTAGCTACTTCCAGGTCAGGGTGTCATATGAAAATGAAAAATGAAAAAAGCACATCTTTCCCAGATGACCGAGGTCAGTCAAGGCGGTTGGGCTTTCACCTCTTATGTTATTCTAATTACCCTGCTCATCCTTCATATTAAATATAAAAGAACGGCCCCAACGGGCCAATGTACTGAACACTGAAAACTTTAAACTGTAATTATGATTCTTTTTATTAATCAAAGTGGTGGTGCATGAAAAAAAAATCTCAGTTTAATTTCAAGTTGACTGACTAACTGTACCCACTGGATGTGGGGCCAGAAAACAGACATATTGTACAGAGGGATTGTTTCAGTTCATATATATTTGTTTTCTGATTTGTCAGCAGTTGGGCATCCTTTTAAATCACTGGGGGTACTGTCATTCTCTTGTAGGAAAGCAGTGAAGATGCTGGACCAACGCTACCGGCCAAAGCCGCAAAAGGCCCACAAGAGGAGCAAGGTTCAGCCCGGTCACAACCCCCACCACCAGCAGCAGTTTCCTCCTCAAAGGATGAGGAAGAAGAAGAAGGAGATAGAATAATGGCTGAATTACAGGTATGGGGTCAGGGTGATGCTGAAATAGCCTGGTGGGGAAATTCCCTCTGGCTATTTTCAGAATCTAGGTTTCAAGTAAATGAATTTATTTAGACAAAAGAGGCTTTTGAAGGCACTGGTCAGTATGCAGAAGAGCTTCATTTGTATCTACTGACCCTGATATTCTGCATCCTAAGGATCATAGAACTTGACTATCAAAGTTTCTTAAGACATGTACAAGGAATGTACATTTTATGCACCAAATATATGGGCAATTCTTTCTCTCTCTCTCTCTCTCTCTCTCTCTCTCTCTCTCTCTCTCTCTCTCTCTCTCTCTCTCTCTTTCTCTCTCTTTATCTATCTCTTCTTTATCTCTCTCTTTCTCTCTCTCTCTCTCATATTCTCAGAAAATAATTGGGTATAAAATACCATCCATCTTATGTGCTTAGATCTGGTTATTAAAATATGATGGTATCAACAAAAGGTATAGCCTGTTTACTTAGTGTATCCAAAATTGGTTCTCATTCTTATAGAGTTTCAATTCTTTGAGCACAGTAGTTGGAATTGCTGATCTGTAAGCATAGACTTAGTCATCTTTTAATCCTGAGCACCTTCTCAAAGGCAATTTTTCCCCTTTCAAATTTTCTGGAAAGCTGAAGGATTGGGTTGGGTGTCAGGCCCAACCCTGTTTGGGATACACTGCCTTAACCTGAGACTATATTTCACTTGAAAAAATTTATTTTCCTGATTGGTTTTCAGTTTTTATCGAGAATTGACAGAAACTAAATCATGAGCTACCGAGATGGGACACCAAATCCTATACCAGTTTTATATTCACATGAGGGATGTGAACTTGCATAGTGTTTCATTGACAGTCATGGAGAGAAGATACTTCACAGAACATTCCCTTTGACTAATGACATGGGATCCAGAGGCAGTGAGAGCAGAGAGTGAGATGGAGTTGGGTTTAGATCTCATCCTTTCCACTGGCTACATGACCTGATCCTGATTAAGGCCCCTAACCACAACAAATCCGTAGGGTTTATTTACTATTGACTTAGTTTCCCCATCAGGCATTCATCAGTTCATCGATTCTCTTTGTGTTTCATTAGGATAGTTTTGCCCAAAACTATTGCCCAAAAGCTAACTCTGTGTTCTAAGGAAACCTTGCCATATCTCCATCCCACGAATGGTTTTGAAGATTCTCATTTGAACATCTGCCTTTTTACTAGGCTATGTGAGCCTTAAATCACCTATTCCTTTTTACTGCAATGACCATAACCTAGTTGCTATAGTAACATGAGTCGGTTAAAACTGGCTGTTCAGACTTAACTAAAAGCAGGGCCACTGGGTCATTATCATCTGCTTTGTCTCTTGGGGTTACTTGAGAGCCTCACCTCCAAGAAGATTTACCAAATTCCTTTTATGATCCAGATAAGGTGCTGATACCTAAACCAGGTAAGACCCTCACCTAAAGGTAGGAAGCCAAGAATACAAGTCTGTCTGTCTGTCTGATTCTTCCAGGTTTTTAAAAGAGCTAGTGAGCTTAATTCTAAGTCCTCAGATTTATGAAGCTCATGATTTATAAAATTAACAAGGTCCCTGCTTCTCCCTTACTCAAGAAGCTCTGTGACTCCCTCTTGCCTCTTAAAATACAAATTCCCTGTTTGGCTGTTAAAGCCCTTCACTACCTGACTCAATTTACCTTTCCAATTTTATGTTGTATCCTTTTCCTTCACATATATTACCTTCTACCAAAATGATATTGTCCTCCATCCACAACATTCCACCTTCCACTTCCTTTTCTTTGAAAAGGCTGTTACTTATGCCTGGAATACACTTCCTTTTTTATAGAACCCCTACCTGGCTTCCTGCAGTGCTAAGCCCAACCGCCACCTCCTATTGCAAGTCTCATCTGGTTTCCAAAATTGCTAATTACCTTGTACCCAGAAATTTGCTCTTCTCTCTTTGTATAGATTTTGTTCTTAATTTTCTGTATACATACATACATACATATATATGTTGTCTTCCCCCAGCCAACCATTTAATGTTAAGGGCCATTTTGTTGTTGTTGTGTTCAGTAGTTTTCAGACTAAGTATTCATCTAGATGTAAGAGTGAGAAATTTAGATTTGCCCCCATTGTTGTGTTTTAGGACTGGTCATCCTGTGTAAAAATAGGTCATCCTATTTTCAGACGAGCCAAAATAGCTTCTCTGACAAATTATATCCCAGAGATGAAACTGGGCTCCAGATGCTGGACTATCATCCACATCCAGTAGCTGACAGCATTGTCCAATCCAAAAGGAACTTTGGTTCCTTTCTTCAATATTTATTATTGCATTCAATATATGTTAACAAATAGAATTTTGGTTAGGAAAGAATAGTCTTTCATCTCAATATTCATGAAATTTAATATTTGGGGAGATCCTAATTTCCACAGAGAGAAGTGAAATGTGAGTAACTGGTTCATAGGCTTTTAATTCTCTCACCTCCAGGCCTTAGTTTCACCATCTGTAAAATCAGAAGTTTCTCAGACAATTCTCTCAAAGGTCCAGTTTTTCTGTAATGTGGTTCTGGAGAAAACTACATGAAAATCAATTAAGACACATGTCTTACTCACTTTACCTGCAGCAGGCTCTCCTGATGTGAAGAATGGTTGTTTTGTTTTGTTTTTTTCCTTCTTTCTAATTGGTATATTTTATTTGTACCTTGGTAGGTTGTATGTAAAATTTATTTGTTCATTTGCATAACCCACCAGGGAAATCCATACCTGGTCATTTCTCCGATGTGTCTTTATTTCCCAAACATTACTGAGCACATTCAGTTAATTCAGAGTTAGTTTTTAACCTTAGATTTCACATGGGACTTTCAGCTGGCTCTGAGGCCTGTGTGCCCGCTCCAGGACTTAGAGCTCCCAAGCCTTCTGGACTATATTTATTTCCTCCGGCTTTCCCTATCGGTCATGAGTGGATGCATGTTAACTTGCAGTGTTTTAATTCTTTAGGCATTCCAGAAGTGCTCCTTTATCGATGTAAATTCAAACAGTCCTGTTGAGCAGGCCCGAACTGACAGTCAAGTTAAAGACACTAGGCCTGGTGCCGTTACACAACCCAAGGAAAGGAAGGTAAAATGGCGCCAGCCTCTGCCATGTGGCCTTAACATTTCCTCCTTTTTCCTTGCTCTGACACTAACCCGAGTCTCCCCCGTTTGTCATTTTGCGTCTTTTACCTTCTCTGTGTTCCTCAGCTCGAGAAATGATTTATCTTTATCTTAAAAAAAGCTGGCTGAGGTTACCGTGGGGAGCAAAGCCATGTTAACATTCAGCATGTTTGATACTTTGTGCACCAAAAGGAAAGAGCCCCAACTCAAAATGAGCATCTATTCCAAAGTTAGAATTGAAGGCAGGATGAACAAAGACACGAGCCCCATGTAACCTGGTTCTGATCCATTATTCTCTAAAGAAACTTGCAATAAAATGGACTAAAGACATTCTATTCAGACCAGAACAGTACATATAGACAGAAGGAGCAAAGACACTAGTTCCATATAAACTGGTTCTGATCCATTTTTTTGGTAAAAGAACTTGCAATAAAATATATTAAAGACATTCTCTTTAGAACAAAACAGTACACATGACAAGAGAGAACAAAGACATTAGCTTCATATAAACTGGTTCTGATCCATTGTTTTGTAAAGAAACTTACAATAAAATGAACTAAAGACATCCTATTCAGACCACAACAGTACACGTGTATAGACAAAAGGAGCAAAGACACTAGCTCCATATAAACTGGTTCTGATCCTTTTTTTTTTTTTTTTTTTTTTTTTTTTTTTTTTTTTTTGGTAAAGGAACTTGCAACAAAATACGTTAAAGATACTCTATTCAGAGTAGAACAGTACACATATACAGGATGAATGAACAAAGACACTAACCCCATATAAATCGGTTCTGATACTTTTATAATGACAACTGTCAATAAAAGGGACTAAATCCATTCTTTTGAGTTCTGAATCGTACACAGGCACATACATACAAGAACATGTGAGCCCCAGAGGAGAGACTGCTTTTCTAACATTCCAACCTACATGTCTTTCTTAACAGGGACTTCTACATACCCGTAGAATAGCGATACTTGATGTTCCTATCGAAATCCTGAGGAATGATAAGACCTGGAATTTACTTTTATATCACTGAAATTTAGAGTCAATCTTGTACATTTGATTGCATCCAGTTGTTTTGTTTTTTGTTTGGCTGTTTGTTTGTTTGTTTTAATGATAGCCATGTGAGAACTCTCTGGCTTTCTATCATGTAATGGAAACTGTTGTCTGTATCAATTAATTAATAAGCATTTATTCAGTACCTATTATGTTCCAGGTCCTGAACTTAGGTATCTTAAATTCCATTGGAATGCATGTAAATGTGAAAGTCTCTATTCTTAAGGCCAAAGTGTTAGTATAAAGCTATGATATGATTTTTTTTTATGTCATGGGTCCTGTCAGTCTGATTTTTAAATTAGTAGGCTATATGGGATTTCAAAGGATACAAATTATATTGCAGTATTGAAGCCTTCAATGTGATTGAATTTTTTGGTCACTCGCACCCAAAGCCAACACATCATCCATCCATTTTCGATAATGTTTCCATGCGATTAACCCTGTACCTGAGCTGCAGCTTCTTTTTATGTGTCATTTCCCTAACTGTCCTGGAATCATCTCTCCCTTCATTAATCTAGGTCACTCGGGATTCTACTGTTGCCTTTCAATCTGCAATGACACGTTGTTCATGTAAAATACTCTGACTACAAATCAATGATTGTGCTTTTTTTCCCCTCCATCCCATTACCTGGCCTTTCTTTATGATTACCTTCAGCAAGACTGTCAATAACACCAGCTACGTAGGATCCTCTCCGGGCTTCTGCTGAAATATGTTAAAGCCAGGGCTTCTGCCTGCATAACAACATAATGCAAATAAGCCGTGCTTAATAGAACGGGGGCTATCCTTTCAATGTGACTTTAAGCTATGGTATCTATCTAGTCTTCAGAGAAATATTTCTCCACCCCTCCTTTCTGGGATATAAAGGAAGTACATCATTAAATCTAGAGCATGATATGTCACATAAATTTTATAGTCCTGCATCTGTCTTTATTTTCCACTTTACCTTGTGGTAGTGTTAAGCTTTCTCTTTTTATTTTGAACCCATACACCTCATCTGTTAGTCATGCAGAAATTACCCCTTAAATAACGATAACTGTCAGTTCCAAATTGCATTGCTTAATTGCTGAAGAGTTGAGTTTATTTTCTTAACCTTAAAACTTCTTCCCCATTTAATGCATGGATTCTATCACAGGGAATCCCTCCATAAAAAGAAGTGGGACAAGTCTGATTTCATCAGAGTCTTTGTTAACGCAAAAAGGAACTCTAGAGAATTTGTCCCAGGCGGAGTTAGCGGCCCGCTTAGGGCCCAAACTTTAAGCTCCTGACTTCCAGTTTGGTGCCCTTTCCTGCCACGTTCTGCTGCCTCTTGGTTCCTAGATTCTACCAAGGCAACAGCCAGACCTGGTTAGCAGCTTGTCTGGTCCTTTGGGTGTGGTAGCCTCATCTTTCTCTGGTTCCTCTTGCACAATTTTAAATAACGTGAAAAATTTTGCTCATTAAGACTTTCATCTTGTGCAAAATGGAGCATTTTTGGAAGGTGGAGAACAAAGCAAATGCAGGTAATGATGTAACTCTAGGCTTCTTGACTGGTGTGTTAAGTTTGCTTGGCCAGCATGGTTTGGATATATTGTTAAAGGAATATTCTTATTCTGTGTTTTGGAGGGAAAGCAGGGTGGGGAGATGTAGTTTTATAGAATAACCTGTCCTACACTGTTCTACCAGAATTTGGAATTTTTCCAAGAAGACATACGGAAATCTGATGTTGCACGTGAAAATGGCCCCCAAATGGAATCCCGTATGGTGAGTTTACATGATTTATGCTTCATTTGATGTATGCAAAATAATTAACTATTTTCCTTTGACAAATCCATTTCTGATTAATATGTGTGTTCCCCGCTCCTTCTCAGGTGTGCGATGTTACTACAGGGATTCTAAAAGCTAGTGACCCTCTTGAGGACAGGAGAGAAAGAAAAGCTGAAAATAGTGTTTCTGATGAACTAGGGCCCTCAGAAAGTAAAAATGGAGACTTAATGAAGGAAAATGCCATCTCCAGTAGGAGTTTGCCGAGAGACAGTAAAGACTATTCTCAGAAAAATGTGTCTCTCTGCCCAGATCTCTCTGGAATTGGCTTATCAGAAAGTGAAGCAAACAAAGGGCCTCAAGTTTTAGGGCTGCAATATACTGTGGTTAAAACTACGAATCAGAAGGTGAGTTATGGAAAATTAAAAGAGATCAGTCAACAAGAGCTTGAAAATCTGGATAAATCCAACCTAGCGACGCATACTGATACAGTCCAAGTGCGCAATAATAATCTTGCCGGAGCCTCCAAATCAACTCCTGATCAAGAAACACACGCATTTGACTACGGCCAGGTTGTCTTAAGATCGAAGGGAACTAAAAATATCAATGAGAGCTTCGGTGAGGATGGAGAAACAATGGCAAGTTCTCCAACAGAAGACAATCCATCCACTGATAACATAGCTTTTATGATTACTAAAACAGCTGTCCAGGTGCTGTCAAGCGGAGAGGTTCATGACATCGTAAGCAGAAAGGGAGGAGATATACAAACAGTTAATATTGATGCCAAAAAAGAAGGGTTCTCCCAACAAGGAGGTATAGAAAATGAAGAGCCTGTGGTTTGTTTAGATAAGAAACCCGTCATCATCATTTTTGACGAGCCCATGGATATTCGATCGGCATATAAAAGGCTCTCGACTATATTTGAGGAATGTGATGAGGAATTGGAACGGATGATGACAGAAGAAAAGATTGAGGAAGAAGAAGAGGAAAATGAAGAACCCAGGAGTACTTCCCATGTGTTTGCCAATAGCCTCCATTCCAATCAATTGACTGCTGTAAGACCCGGAGAGCAGCCCGAGGGCCTAATTAGGGCCCCGTCTCATTTGGCAGAAACCCGAATACCAAGAGGACTGGAATCGAGCAAGACAGAGCTGAACCAAGATAACCGGGCATATTCTCCAAATTCTGATGAAAAGGCTGACCTTACGGAGGACCAATTTGAAAGTCCTAAGAAAAAGTTTAAATTCAAATTTCCTAAAAAACAGCTGGCTGCTCTAACTCAGGCCATCCGGACAGGAACCAAGACAGGGAAGAAGACCTTGCAGGTGGTGGTTTATGAGGAAGAAGAAGAGGATGGGACTTTAAAACAACACAAAGAAGCTAAAAGGTTTGAAATTTCAAGGTCTTTATCTGAAGAAACTCCTAAAACCACAAGTCGAAAACCAGAGCAACTCAGCCTGGAGATTTCAAAGCCAGCTTCTAGAACTGATGAGATCCGAAAGAATACATACAAAACCCTGGACAGCCTCGAGCAGACTATCAAACAGCTGGAAAATACCATCAGTGAAATGAGCCCCCGAGCGTTAGCCGACTGCCATCGAGACTCTGTGACGTATTCGACCCATGTAGCGCAAGAGTCCTCACCCAGAAACCCAGGAGTGGTGGAAGAAGCCCCTGCCCCCCTAGACCCCCCTCCGTCGGTCCCTTCAGCCTCACGTAAGGTATCTTGGTGCACAGTGAAAAGTGGAAACATGCGATCGCTTTCTCACTCTGCCGTAATCATCACTGGCAAGAGGGGTCTTGTGATTTACTCGCTTCTTCTCCGGTGGCTTGTTTTTGTCTGTTGCCCACGACTCCCTTTTCCTGCCTCCTCCCAACCCTCCCAGTTAGGTGTCTAACAGCTAACTGATTCCATCTCTTTCTCCGCTGCTGACTGGTGATGGGCAGTGCAAGGATTCTGGGACAGTGATTTGGTGTGTGACTCGAATGCTCTCATAACCACATTAAATTCGATTTGATCAGTAGTTGTGCAGTTTCCTCTCGTTTGATTCTCGAGATTAACCCCGTGGTGTGCCCCCGATGTCTGTCTCGTCCACCCCCCCTTCCCCCCGCATGTAGGTCTCTGGCTTCTGCCTCCAGCTTTCCAGCCGAGGGGCGATCGGCTCCCGGCCTCCGTCCCCTCACCTCCTCCTCTCTCACTGTTTCTTCCCACAGGGCTCCGGCAGCGCCCCGCAGACCAGCCGGATGCCAGTGCCCCTGAGCTCCAAGACGAGGCAGGCAGGCGCGGAGAAGCCGAGCAAACAGCCCAAGCTGCAGGACCCCCGCCAGTACCGACAGGTAGTTTTACCCTAACCCCCGACCTGGGACGGACGCTCACGCTGTTCAGATGCGAGTCACTGACTTGATTCATACCAAATAATGTGTTCTCTCCGTAAAATCCGGTCTGAGTAGACGTCCTGGATCTGGGGGCATGGCGACACGTTCCTTGTGGAGCTTCCACCACGCTTGTGCATGCTTGTAATCAAAACAACCGCCATCTTTTACTTTGTAACTCCGACTTCCAGCTGTTAACCCTGAGGTGCCAGACCGGCTGACTTTTTGTTTGGTGAATGTAAGGGTTCATCAGAGCAGCTGGGGAAATCCATCCACCTGCTGCCCAGCCACCTTTTCAAGTCGTCAGTACTAACTTGTGTTTAATTCATTGCCTTAGACATGCATTAACCTTCATCCCGACCCCTCCATCCTCACGTCCTACTCCGGGAGCATGGCCAATGTAGTCAGGGGGCGGGGGGCGGGGGGGACTCTCTCCTGAGCTCCTTCCTCTGCTCCTCTTCCTCTTCCTCCTCCTCCTCCTCTCTGAGCCATTCTTCTCTGTGCACTTTGGGGTTCCCAGCAGGTCCAGTACCACACTGCAAACCTTAGCTCAGGTGTTGAACTGTTAGTTTTTGTTCTGAGAAGGGTTGTGTTTGCCAGGCCGTGTTGATTTGATCATGTTACTAGCTTTCTGATCAACTGTCTCCCACCATCTTTATTTGCAGGCTAATGGAAGTGCTAAGAAAGCTGGTGGGGACTGGAAGGCTACTTCCCCTTCCTTACCTGCTTCTAAGATCCCGGCCTTTTCTCCCAGCTCTGGGAAAAGCAGTTCAATGCCCGCTCCTAGTGGTGATGCTCCCAACCCCCCTAACCCCCCTACTAAATCATCCATTCCTTCCTCTAACCTTCTCAGCCCCCACACAGGTCGCACAGCTTATTCTTCTTCCCAAATCCCTTCTGTCTCTAACGGCTCCTTAAAATTTCAGAACCCTACTCACCCAGGGAAAGGTCACCATCTCTCATTCTCACCACAGACTCAAAATGGCCGGCCATCCCCTTCCTCTTCCTCCTCTTCTCCCCCTTCCCCCGCCTCTCCCACTTCACTGAATCAAGGTGCCAAGAGCATCAGGACAATCCATACCCCTAGCTTCACCAGCTACAAGGCACAGAACGGGAACCCGAGCAAACCCAGCCCACCCGCAGCCAAGGAGACCTCCTCGGGCTGAGCGCTCACTGGTGCAAACTCACCCAGGCTCGCCATAGCCTCTGAGGGGGCAGCTGCTGTTTCCCAGAAGAAGCTAGCATTTTGTCATATCGTTTGGGGCTCGATGCTACATATGTACTAAATACTGAACTAACTGACTCGAGTAAAGCTGTTTTTTTTTTTTAAACTTTGTTGCTGTTGTAATTACATAATAGCATTTATTGTCTGTATTCAGCACCTGTTAAGTACTGTGAGCATGTGATAAGAGAAAAGAATATGGTAGACATACAGGAGAGAGAGAGAGAGACAGAGAGAGAGAAAGAGAGAGAGAGAGAGAGAGAGAGAGTCACAGAGAGAGACAGAGAGAGAGAGAGAGAGAGACAGAGAGAGAGACAGAGAGAGAGAAGGCAAGAAAGAAAGAGAGACAGACACAAGAGAGGGAGAGGAAAAAGGAGAGAAAAAGAGAGAGAGTACGTGCGTGCGTGTGTGTGTATGTGTGTGTGTGTTCACGTGTGTTAGAGAGACAGTGTATGCATTTCAAAAACAAAAGCAAAAACCCTATATCAAGCTTGGAAAACATGTATGGCTTCAGAATTTTAGTGTGTGGTTTTGTACACAAATATTTTTCATCATGAAAATTAGAAGTGAACAGAGAAATACCCAAGTGTGACTATACAAACTGTAAATCTGATACTAAAATATTTCCTTTTATTTTATTGTTATTTAGCTTTGTTACAGATTTCTATTTTTGTCAGAATTTCACGGTTCCTTTCAAAATCTTTTTTGCCAAAACATTTTGATACTATAGTAATGTACATTTGAAAGAAGTATGTTGGACTCTTAAGCTTCCACACAGATACCAGGCTTTGTGTGTAGGGGGCAATCCAATGCACCTATTGCACTGCCATTAGGGTTATGTATAATAATTTGCCAATCCAAGAAAAAAAAATGATTTCTTTGTTTTACAAGCATTTGGTGTTTGCTGATTGTTTTCTTTGCAAAATCTAACCCCTTCTTTGAGTTCATTTTAACTGAGACCTGGTAACCCACACTGTACTGCGTTGTGGATTTTAAAATGTACACTTCTGTACTTTCTGTAAACTGACAAATTTTTGTACATATATATACATATAGAGAGAGAGATCTATTAAAAAAAATACTGTATGTGGCTGAACACATAGAGTAGTTTTCCCACACCAAAGTTAATTTTTATGCATGCTTTGAAAATATAGAGGGAATGGGCAAAATGGTAACCATAAATTTAAGAAAAATTCATTTGCACAGCTGGAGTGTTTTTTTTTTTTGTAAATAAATGTATTTGTATAACACAATAATGTATTATACAGAACTATGAGCAGAGTACTTTGCAAAACTAAATAAAAGGGCTGCATGCTTATATTTTTGTATTTGATCACTCTAACTGCTTCTTCCCAATCATAAAAAAACATAACTGAAGGTAGTTCCAAGTTTGAACATATTCTCACATTGTCAAGGCTGTTGGTATTAGCATCCCTCCACGGTGCATCCTTATAACATTAGTGCTTTTTTGCAAGACCCCAGTTGCGAGTTCTCCATGAATGATTTTATAATGAATTCCCCATGACTTCATTGCAAGCGTGGTATTTTATATCTACTATGCCTCTGTGTGGAGAGTCTGTGAAATAACCAGTTTTATCTGTCTGCTGATCAGCATTTGCATATGAAAATTAAGTCTGGATATAAGGCACGAATCTCATTTACCTGAGGGAATATTGTCACTGTTTTTTTTTGGACCTCCAGTAGAAGTGAAGTAAAAAAAAATAATAATAATAAACCTTCTTTATTGTTGATTTTTCTTTGAGTTCTCCATTTTTAAAACGAGCAATTATTGTTGGCCCAGTGGGGACTATGGCAACTGAACATTACACTATAGGCTTTCATTTCAGGGAAATAAGAAAAAAAAGGAATGAGAATATGAATCATCTCTAAGGGTCGTCTCACCAGTATTTATCAAGTATTTATCACCAAAAATCTTTAGCTTCAATGATATCCTGCCAGAGGAAAATATTCTTAAATATTTTGAAATCACGGTCATTGCCATTCCCAAAACTTTTCTTCTAGGATGGCCTTTGAAGAAACCAGACTCATTATCATTCCCACCGCTTCATCTAGGATGTTCCTTTTCTTGCTCAACCTTCTAGAATGATTTCTAATAATCACCATTGCTCCGAGGAAAGCTGGAGCAGTCTTTTTAAAGAATGTCTCTGTTTAGATACAGGTGGTTCCTTCATCACATTTCTTCTCCAAAATCTCTTCCGTAACTCCAAGAGGGTAAAGAATGTTTGCTAGCTAAGAGTATATTAAATTGTTAGGGAGAGTCATTAGTCTTTCTTAACCAAGCTGAGAATTCTTTCCAAGCATTAAAAAAAAAAATGATTCACTCCATCATCTTATTCATGGATCACAGTTCTAGAGTTAGAAAGGCTAGTTGTCTGGATCAACCCAATCATTTTACAGATGTGGAAAAGGAGCCCCAGGAAACACTTGACCAAGGTCATTCAAGACCAGATGCGGGATTGAATCCAAGACCCCCTAACTCCAGAAATCTCCTTTTCACTCTGCTAGGGTGTCTCCCTTAATGGCCACATTTAACAAAGAGACTGTCAGCTCACCAATGAGGAATAACTACTCAAGATTCTATCTTTGGGAGCACATTTATAATATGAATAGATCTGATCATGATTACATTATTACCAGTCTTCTGAAAAATCCCTTACAGTTGTATGACATGAAACACATTACCTCACTTAATCCTCATCATACCATAATGCCCTAGTCAGAAAGGCAGATATTGGCCCTGAGGGAGGGAGGAAGAAAAGGTGGATGATTTCATTAGTATGGGAAACTTCCTTTACCAGCGGCAACTCGAGTTTTACAGAGTTGTTGGGGTGCTAAGAGTATCTGGCACCCTGAGTCCCGGCTGTCCACGGGCCAGGCCATTCCTTCTGCCTTTTAACGGAGGAGGAATTCAGAGATCCTGTCCTCCGACTTTGGACTTAATGACCTGTGGATTCCTTGGTATCCTCAAACTAAAAGGGGATTGATAGAGAAAGCTACCCAGAATGCGTGGGGGCTGTGGGCACTGGCTACATTCTCTCCTCCACACATCTTGAAGTATTAAAATGTTATATTTGAGAAAAGAGGTCTTAGTAATTTTAGTCATGATAGTGATTCTGAATCATCTCAAGGTGTAACTGGTCCTCCTGAATTCAGGGCTGGTGCTCTAGCCACTGTGCCACCTAGCGGCCCCTCAAGATGTAACTGGGAGAAAAAAATGATTTACTGTCAAAGGAGCAGCTCCCGAGCATCTCCCAACAAATGAACAAAGGGGAGGACCGAAGTTCCAGAAGGCTGTGCTCCCCGCCCAGTGCTTATTTAAAAAGGTGACGCTTGTGAAAGAGTGACCTTTTTACTTGGAATTCCATTAACTGACGGGAGACCCAAAAAGACTAGTCAAAACATGGACCGGACAAAAGTGGGAAGAAAGTGGCAACTGCACTCAGGACAGAGAACAGGAGGTGCTCTAGAGTTTGGGGAGGGGGATGGCAGCGGAGGGAGCTGCAATCACCCAGTGTGACCATAGTTGTAGTCTGGGGTCTTTTCGGTCGAGTCAAACCCTTCATGACCCTATTTGGGTTTTCTTGCCAAGGATTCTGGAGTATTTTGCCACTTCCTTCTCCAGCTCATTTTATAGATGAATAAACTGAGGCAAAGGGTCATTCAGGAAGCATCTGAAGCTGAATTTCTTCCCAACTCCAGACTATCTACTGCATCATCTTGAAAGTCAGGCAAACAATGCTGAAAAATTACCCATGCATATATATCTTGTAAATAAAAATCTATAATAAAAAATAAACTGAGACAAATATGGTTAAATAATTGCTCAAGTTCACACAGTAAGTGTCTGGGACCTGGTGCTATATCCACTGTGCCAGCTTGCTGCCCTGCTGGGAATATAAAAGCAATCTCCAAACAATTCCTGTCTTCACAGGACTTAACATGGTGTCAGAGGAGATCAAATGAGTGTCCTTTAAAAACCTTAAAGCCCTTTATCAGTGACTATAAATGCTCAAATAAAGGTTTCCATAAAATAAGCAATCCAAACTACAGTGAGTGTGATGGACGAACACAAGTGGCTCGGGAGGGTTTAGCATTCATCCCCAAAGGGATTAAATGCCATACTCTATCCACCGTCTACTATCTATCAGAAAATTTGCCTTATAGCTGCTACAAATAATAGTAACTCGTGATGCAGATTTCTAACTTTCACAGAGAACTCGTTTCTTAGCTTATCTCTTTCTAAACTTAGTCCAGCCTTTGAATAGTTTGACCATGTTTCTGCAACTGATCTACTTTGGTGATGCTGACTGCCACCCTAGAGGGAACGAGGGAGTCAAGTCCCCCCTAAAACCACCGACAGAACAGGTTTCCCTTTTATTGCGTGGGGCAACTGCTAGTTTCCATTTAGTAAACCTTTAGCCACTGCAGAATATCATCCCAAGTTTATCCATTAGTGATGCCCGACTCTGGGAGGTTTCTTGGCAAAGACACTGGAAGAGTTCGCCGTTTCCTTCTCCAGCTCATTTTACAGATAAAGAAACTGAGGCAGTTATGTGACCTGCTCAGGGTCACACAGCTAGAAAATGTCTGAGGCCGGATTTGAACTTGGATCCCCCGACTCCATTCACTGTGGCACTTTGCTGCCTCCCCGGAGCTTTTCCCGCTGGTAACTTCCGCAGCGTTGGCCAAAGAAACTTGGTTCTGACCCCATCTCTTCTCGGAGCACTTTTAGTGAAATTTCCAAGCAAATTTACCTGAAGGAAAGCAAATCCAGTCTATTGTAATGTCTATAAGGCTGAGCCCTAAAAGAAGCAAGTCAAATGATTTCCATCCTCTTCCCAATTGCTCTTTTTGCTTCAACCTATAAATTGGGGTTGTTTTTTTTAATACTTTTTGTGCCATGGATTCCTTTGACTGTCTGATTAAACCCTTACAAAATATTGTTTCAAAAGACAAAATAAAACAAGATTGCAAAGGAAACCAAGGTTAAATAAGTAAGTAAAGGATGTAAATATTTCCCTGTCCTAACTTAAGGACAGGAGCCTTATGGACTGTGGACTTCATGTTAAAAACCCTGCTCTAAGACAGGGGGTTGCTAATGTTGCAGAGAAACTGGGGCGAGCAGAGATTGGTTTTTAATCTTTAATGGGGAGTGTTAGCTAGCTGGCCCTTGGGACTCTTGTCCAAAGCGTTGGGCACAGATAAACCGAGGCAGGGAACTTATACAGGGTTCTAGCTAAGGAGGGTTTGCAAACAATGCATAACCGGAGTGCACAATCTTATAGGGGAAACAAAGGCAGATGGGGGGGAGGGAAGTGAGGACACTGGGAGGACGGGCAAGCCATCGTTCCAGGAAAGGATCATAACTCAATCCTGACCGGACAGGGGTCAAGATAAGAAGGTTGAGGGCAGGAGACAGCCAGGCGTGGGGCAGTACTCAAAAGGAGGGAGAATTATCCTACCAAGGATCCAGATACTGCACCTGAGTTTATGACACAATGGTGTAAAGGTGGTCAGAGCTCCAAGGTTTCTCGTGGGCTTTTTTGTAAAAGCTCAATTTTCAGTCCTAATGGCAAGGAAGGGATGAGGGGGCTTCAACATTAAGAATATGAAACATGGGGAAAGGTTTCAGGGAAAAGTTGATTCAGCAAGCAGATCTTATCACACAGTTTTAAAACTCCTTATGACGTTAAAAATGTGGTTTATTTTATATATACTGCATGTCCCTGAGGTTATATTCAAAGATTAAGGAGGACTTGCTGAAAATTTTGACTTGGTGTTGCTTCCAAATTTTGGAAATTTTGGAGGATTTAGAGAAGGTCATTAAAACACCCAAGCAATATACTTGAAAGAGCAAAAAATATGTTTTCCTCTATCAGATTTCAAGAATAAATTTAGGGCTAGGAAGACAGAAGTGTGAGTGGCCAATTGCTAAACATTTATTAAGCACCTACTGTGTACTATTGTTGAAGGTACAAAAAAAGATAGATAGTCTCTGCCTTCGAGGAGCTTACAATAAATGATAAGGAAGTGCCCCAGAAAGTTAAACATCACTCAGCAACAAGTACCTGGTTACCATACTAAAACTGAGGGAAAATTTAAATATATATCCTATTCCTGGATTACTTTTTAGCCATCTGATCATAGGTAAGTCATTTACTTTCTCTGGACCTGTGTTTCTTCATTTATGAAGGGAGAAGGGTGGTCCAGCTGACCACCAAATAATCCCGAGTGTGAGCTGTTTCTGAAACGAAGACTGGGGGGGTGGGGGAGGGGTGTCAATATTTCTGAACATTAAACT
This sequence comes from Sminthopsis crassicaudata, assembly GCF_048593235.1. Taxonomy (NCBI): domain Eukaryota; kingdom Metazoa; phylum Chordata; class Mammalia; order Dasyuromorphia; family Dasyuridae; genus Sminthopsis; species Sminthopsis crassicaudata. Next base: position 61,163,008 of record NC_133621.1, read on the forward strand.
GAAAAAGATCTGCAAAATATTTTTCCCTGGACACTGAAGATACACCCCCCCAAAATGAAGTATTTTTTCTAAAAGCTACTTATTAAACTAAGTTCTTTGCAAAGTGCTTCTGGGGCTACTTGGATAACCAGGATGAATAGATTATCGTTAATTGGGGGTGATTGTCCATTCTACTTGATTGCCTTGTCACTTTTCCCAAGAATCCTACTTTTACATTTTTAAGCTTAAAATCATTTTAACATTTTACAAAAAGCAGATTTTTTATCACCATCCTCATTATCAATAATGGATAATAGAAACTTTGCCTTCACGAGGATAACACACTGGGTATCCTGCTATCTCCTTTAGACTTGAATGTGGAAGCTTACTGTTTTGGGTCTATTAGTTACCTCTTTAAGAGAAGAAGCCTTTGGATTGGCTTCTGACTCCAGCTGGAGCACATTCCTAATGATATTGGCCAGCATTAGCTGCTATGTTCTTTCCTTGCCACAAGCCTGGGAATTAGTGAAATGTTATCCCCATTTTTTAGATAATGAAACAGACCCGAGATGTTAAAGATTTCTCAAGAATTTGGTCACACCCCTTTGCCGGGACTTGAATTCGGGCCTGCTGGCAGATCCAGGAGCTGCGAACACTCTGCCATGTTGCACCAACAGGCTTGTCCAGGGGGTGCATTTAGTGTTTTCCACAAAAGGGAGCAGCTTTTCCTAGGGTGGGTCACCCGGGTAAGGAGGGATTTGTCCCCCAGAGAGGATTTGCCCAAAGGAGGGGAATTAAAAACCTGCTAAATGACACAAGAATGTAGGGAAACCGTGGTTTTGATGGGGCTGGATTATGCAAAGACAATTTGTGGTCTGAGCGGGAGGGACGGTGAGATGGAAGTGGGTGGTGAGACTGAGACCAAGATGAAACTTCCGGTAGGATGGTGGAAGGGCTTGGGTGTGGGGAGCCAAGGGCCAATGAGCTGGCTTAATTGGGAGCAGCAGGACTCATCCCCGTGGGGAAGGAAGGCTGAGAACCTGAGGCTGGGCTGGGCCCAGCTAGCCTGTCCTCTCAGGCCAGGAGCGGATTAGCCCCCCACCCATGGCCACGTAAGTGGGGTAGGGGGAGACAGAGGGGGAAGCTCCTTCCTGTGACCTGTGCTCCCAGGACAGAGCACCTTTTCTGTGCTTTAAAGTTTGTATTCTTCTGCTATTTTCTGGATGGAACCCAAGGTTCTAGCAGAGGGTGGAGAGAGCACTCTGTGATGGGAGAGGAAGCCACAGGCCTTGGGTTCTCCTGGGCAACCAGGACGGCAACACTTCTTAAAGAACCTGGTGAGAAGAGGGAGGAAGGCAGGTGTTCTAGGTGGGCCTCTGCTTCTCCCAGGCTCAGGGAGCTTTTTCTCCTCCAGCTGCTCAGACTTTGTTAGAGAAGAAAGGACCAAGTTACCCCGCCATGATCAGAGACCAGGAGCAGCTGCTCTGTTCAGTCCGTCTACATTTTCTAAGCGCCTACCTCGGGCAGGCTCAGCAGGGCTGAGAGTGTTGGCCCGAGAGCCAGAGAAGTGGATTCTCGGGTCCTGCTTCGACTCTAACGTAAAACGAGTCTTCTCCAAGATCACTTTGTCTGTGAATCTACAAGATTCATGTTCCATTTGGCGTCAGCTCAACTCGGGCTCCATTTCAGTAAGTTGAATGAGGTGCAGCATATTCCTTCCTCTGAGACCTGCTCTGCAAAATCAAGGAGTCAGAGTTAGCTGGAGGTCAGGTCCATTTAAAGAATATATATATAAATTATTTCCGTAGAATGGGTTCCCTTTGTAATCCTATATGTGCCCATTTATGCATTTGAAAACATTATTCTGACTTCCCAGACTACCAAAGGGGCCCATAATACAAAAAGATCAAGAACCCCTTGATTTGCTGCTGATGATAAATATTAAGCCTTTACTATGTACTGTACGTGGCCCTTTACACAATGCAATGATCCGAGACCATTCCAGCACAGACTTGGGAAGGAAAATACCATCTGCATCCAGAGAGAACTATGGAGACTGATTGTGGATCGAAGCAGAGTATTTCCACCCTTGTGAAAATGAGACCTTTTTCTTTCTCATGTTTTTTCCCTTCTGGTCTGATTTTTCTTGAACAACATGAGCACTATGGAAAGATGTTTAAAAGAATTGTATACAATTGCTGTCTTGGGGAGGGAGGAGGTAAGGGAGAAAGGGAGAAAAATTTGGAACATAAAATCTTACAAAATGAATACTGAAAACTATCTTTACATGTATGTGGAAAAATAAAATATTATTGAGAAAAAAAATGAACCTAAAAAAGCCACAAAAGTGCTTTACAATTATTATGTCATGTAATTCTCACAACAACGTAGGGACAGAGGTACTATTATCTCCATTTTACAGATTTGGGCACTGAGGCAAGCATGGATTAAGTGATTTACTCAAGTTATACAACTATAATAAGGCTGGCTTTGAACTTGGGTCTTTCTGCCTGTAGACCCAGTGTTCAAATCCGCTGATTCCATTTCTAAATTGGATTTTTTTTTGAGAGAATTCTCTTCCAATCCTTTGCTCAAAAGTATTATTTGTTTGCCCTCCCTCATAATCAGTCTTCTTGGATGCCAGATGTGAAAAAAACTGACCAGAGCATTTAGTTATCATAATTATCGCAATAAGAAGCTACTAAATGATCTGGTTGGGGAAGGCCGCAGTCTGACCTCATGATGTCCCAGGGAGCATCTCTCCCACAGGCCAGTGTCCACTATGCTTCCCTCACTCCACTCCTAATCCAACCCCATCACAGCCTCCTCACCTGCCTCCAACTGAGGAGCCTTCTCTTGCCCTGAAAAATATTTGTATTATTGAATTCAGGTGCAGTCCCTGTAAAGACAAGCCCTGAGTCCTGTAAAGAGCTTAAATAGTTACTTCAGTTAGTAAGATGAGTGGAATTGGGAGAAGGGGGGACCTGAACTTCCAGAGACAGCAGCCCTGAAGGCTAGGCTGAGGCTGCTATTTAGAGTACCCCCTGGCCCTAAAAACTGCCATCAGGATGATCAAAAGTCTTTCAGGAGTATTTTTGTTAAAGGAGGGCTGATAGTGATCTATATAACCAGCACAGTGTCTATTCTGAGAAGTAAAACTTCAGATCCCTTAAGATTTCTGTCTAATAAAGGGAATGCGGGGACAGGCTCTCCTAATGTGGGTAGCCACCCACCTGTCACTTGGTGGGTAAATTCTTAGGGATTGTTTAAGGTTAAGACAGTTACTTAGGGCCCCAAGCCTTGTATAATAAATAATAAATGTCATAAATCCACCCCCAATTCTAATTGGACTTGTGTGCTCCTGGTCAGCATCCTTGTTCCTGGAGAAGGCCAGTGACCTCCCAAGGGTGAAGTCTTGACTGGCAAATCCCTCTGGAGCCCGGACCTTAGATTCCACCTTCCCCTTTCATGTTTAGAGCACGTTCCCACAATGAGAAGCCTCCAGCATTCTTACAAGTTCTCCAAGGTCCTTACCTCATTTGCTTGTTTTTGCCTTGTTCATTATCTCCTTATAATCCCTAGGGGTACAAAGATCAAACATTATTATTTTTTAAGAGAAATGCTACGTGATGTTTCCCTGTTCCTGACTTGTCTAACTTGACAAAAATAGGGCAAATCTAACCTGGGTTTCCTCATCTGTAAAGTGGCATAATAATCCTATTTTTATCTGCCATGTGAACAGTGATCTGGTAGATCTACCACGTCCTCCATTACCCTACCACACTGCAACTTCCCTTATCATAATTTTGATATATTTTAATTTGATATAAGAAATCAAATGAGAATTTGGGGGGAGTTTTACAGAAGCTGCAGAAAAGCCAGCAGAAAACAGAAAAAAAAAAAAATTGGAAACTCGGAAATGCATAAAACACGTCTATAGTTTGGTATAATATCCCATACTTTATCTTTTAGTACCACAATAACTCAGATTTCTTCTCATGGATTTCCCCAATCATAGAGGCCCCTAATCCCAGCAATGAGGAAGGGATAGCTGTAATTGATCCTTCTATTCAGGGGAGGGAAGGACTTTCCTATCCCATGAGACTCAATGGAAATAACTCAGGAAAAAGGAGTATCTAGTTCCCACCCAGAAGAATTGTTTGTAAATAAGCACACACAAATCAGGAGACCAGGAAACTTAATTTGAGAAGCCTGGTAACTAGAGCAGACAGACTACTGCTGCTGCTGCAGCTATGGGGTGGTGTGCGGCCACTTTTCAGCACCTGGGAAAGTATTCATTTGATGGAGACTAGTGAAGGGATTCTCATTTGCTGCCACCTAGTGGTCATACATTCTTTCTTCCAAGTGGAGAATCTAAAGAAATCTTTCCCTCCCCAGAAAAACTTATGTTACAGTGTGAGCGCTTGAAAAATGTGGTTGTTTAGTTGCTTCAGTCCTGTCCAACTGGGGTTTTCTTGGCAGCTGATGGAGAGAATATTTTAAAACTTCATTCTCACTCCTCCCCCCAAAAAATCTCTCCACCGTCTGACTAGATTCCCCAAATTTAGGAGGAAAAAATAGGAAGGACTCCCATCAACTGCTTGCAAAGGAAGATATTGGATTTTACAAGCAATAACTTTTGAAAACAAAAACTGTCTAGAGTTCAGTTTATTTCACCTGTAAAATGAGAGAATTGGACTACTTAATATCAAGGTACTTTTCCATCTCTCAATTCTATGAGCCTGTGAACATAAAGGAATTACTGTAATTGTAGAATCAGGGGATCAGAAGGGAGAGAAGGGATGCAGAGGGTGAGCACCACTTGTCTAGAAGGAAATCTGATCATCTCTAACTCTTTAGGTCTTCCAAAAGTCTATCATCAATTTTGCCTTCCATCATAGAATTTTTAGTGCTTTAAAGAAATCCTTCTAACCCAGTTTGTATCAGACACTAGGAGAATTATAGACTTAAGGTTGGAAGTAGCCTTAGAAGCCATCCAGAGTCCAATACTATTTTACAGATGAGTAAACTGAGTCAAAGGAAGGTTGGTTCTTGCTCAAGGTCACCCAGGGAGTAAGGCAGGATTTGAAACTCAAGTCTTTTTTATTAATCATACCATAATTCCCTTTTCCAGTAGCTAAAATAATTGGCTGATTTTGACTGAGTTTTGTCCCTTTCCATTGGTTGTTCTGGACTGGTATAGTTCTGATCTGGTAGAATATGGTCAAATGTGACATCAAACCGGCTCTTTGTGTGGTTAGCAGTGCTGCTGTGTTAAGTGGCTAAGTTTTTGGCTCCCAGGACCAGGCTTGCTTTAATAAATCTCTCTGCATGGGAGGCAGAGAGTAAATGTGTGTTGAATGTATCTGAATGTTGGATTTAGGTCCCATTCAATCTTTATAAGCTGCAGTTTGCATTGCTATATGGACATATGGAGGTATGAAAAATCTAAATCGGGGAACATCAATCTTTTCTGCCCTAATTCTGGGATAAAGGAAGACCGCTCCCTAATTTGAAGGAAAGCTGCTATTTTCAGCTCCATGTCTTCTCATGGACTATGAAACCCTCTTTGATTGCTGCCCCCAGGAAGGGTCTGTCCGCTGCTGTTTCCCACATGATATTTTTACACCATACAACTTGATGCAGTCTTTCCAGAAGTTCAGTTCCTTTTCACTATAGGAACTAATTTATTGTCAACCAAGAGACTGTTCAGCCAGGGAGAAGAGAGGGAGAAGCAACACAAAAAGTACATCCCAGGAATTATAGGAAGATCTCTCAGGAGATTAAGGGACAGATTCAGAAGTGGCAAACCCCCTTCCTCTATGTCTGTGAACATGGCTGCGTGATAATGAAATTGGGTCTTTTTTGTGGCTCATCTTTGTCCACTGGGAAGAAGACCTAGATCATTGTACAACATTCCTGGTTCTCTGGCTGCTCCATCTTCCAAAGTCTAGTCTGAAACTGCTTTATTTAAAAGTAGGAGAGTTCAGAATACAATCGATTGTTTAGGACTGGATATTGTGAAGGCATCAGTTGAATTTCAGACAAATTTAATAAAGGCTTTGGCATTGGTCCTTCTTAAGCTTCACATTGGCCATAGTCCTTCCTGGACCCATCCTTTGCTACCTGAGATGGTCTGCTCTCTCCATTTCTAGTACCAAAGCCAACCTTCTCCTGTGATTCTCTCAGCGAATCTCTTTGATTTTGGATGCTGAGCTTTTAATATCCTGTATGGCAAGAAATCTTAGTTAAATCTATCTTTAGTCTTTTATCCAATATAACCTAATGAACATTTGCTTTACTATTTGCAAGGTTCTATGCTAAGTGCTTGAGATATAAGCATGAAATGAAAAATAATCCCTGTCCTCAAAGAACTTACATTCTACTGAGGGGATACAACATGTAGCAAATTGATTTGTCTGTATAACACATTCTCTTTCCCACATGTTGTTTCCACGTCCACACTGTTACCGGAAGGTCAATTCTATAACTGTTCTGTGCCTCTTGGTGGAGCCATCATATCTAGCTGGACTTCTGACTCACTTTCACTGGTACCTTGTCATGCAGCTCACTATGAATACAGTACTACTGTTCTTACCACCCTTTCCCACCCTAACCCACCGTTCCCTCTCACATCTTTCTACATCTACCTTTGTTTATTCATTAGGAAATTATTCCTTCCCAGGAGCCTCATCATCCTCTCTGCCATCATTGCTTCTAATTCTATCCTCTTCAGGACCAAAAAGAACTCTAATTTTTTATGTATTTGAAGATAGCCATCACATCGTGACCCCCTCTCCTTCTCTTCTCTAGAATTAACATCCTGCATTCCTTCATGGATTCTCATATGGCACAGCCTCTTGGCCCCTTGCCGTCCTGGCCACCAACTTCTGAACGAGTTCTAGATGATCAATGATCTGTATAAAATGTGGTGCAAACAACTCGGTGTCCAAATGTGGACTAACTGAAATAGAATTTTCCCTATGCTAAATTCTGTGACTCTGCTGATGTGACTTAAGATTACATCAGCCTTTGGTGGAATAGAAGGACTACCACTCATAATGGCCACTAAGTTTTTTTCAAGACTGGACAACCCAACACATGCCTCCCCACTTGCACTTTTTTGTAACCAATTTCTTTCCATTGAATTATAACATTTTACAGGGTTTTTCCCCCTATTAAATTTCATCTTATTAGTATAACTTTATAAGGTTTGCAAAGCACTTTAAATACCCAGAGAAATTAAAGTACTTTGCAAAAAGTTAAGCAATAAATACATATAGATATATCCATATTACTATAGATCGATTAGTTGTGTATCATTTAATGTACAAAATAGAGTGTGCCTTAGGACCCGATGAAACCTAGATTAACATACACCAGTGCTGTACTGATGTTAGTTGTCCACAGACATCTTCCAGGTTATAATTCCTTTATAATAATAATAATAATAATAACAACTCACCTTTATATGCTCTTTAAGATTTATGAGGAGGTGATTGCTATATAGATATTAAAGTGACAGGCTTGGAGAGGTTAACTCATTCTCCCATGGGCATACAACTACTAAGTATATTTAAGAATCTCTGTCCTCTGTCCAGGTCTCCATGGTTCACTGTCCCACACTGATTAGTGTCACGCAGACGTCACTCCAGATCACAACAAATGTGTGTCTTTCTTGTGTCTCACTTTGGATGATTCCCCAACCCAGTGCAATTTGTCATTGTTGTCCAGTTGGGACCAGTTCTCCATGACCCCATGGACTGTACTGTCTGTGAGATTTTCTTGGCAGACATCATAGTAATTTGCCATTTCTTTCTCCAGTGGGTTAAGGCAGACAGAGGTTTAGGGTCACACAGTAAATAAGATTCTGAAGCTGGATTTGAACCCAGCCACCTACCTGCCTCGTGCAACTAGCGCTAAGGGACAATGATCAGGATGAATAAAAAAATCCAGCACCACGGTTAGCACCAAGAGTCCTTTCTTTCAGTAAGCCAGAATTATTTCTTTCACAATCCCAAGGCTATTTATTTTTTTACTTTTTGTAAACTTTGATCACAGAAAATAAGATTTAGAAAGAGCCTTAAAAACAATCTAATCCAATTCTCTCATTGGGTAAAGTGAACAGAGTGCTGAGCCTGGAGTTCAAATCCAGACTCAGACACTAACTGTATGACCTGGATAAGTTACTTAATCTCTGCCTCAGTTTCCTCATCTATAAAATTGGAAATAATAACAGTTCTTATTTCCCAAGGTTGCTGTAAGGATCAAATGAAATAGTAGTTATAAAGTTAAATGTTTTTTTCAAGACTGGACAACCCGACACACGCCTCCCACATGCACTTTTTTGCAACCAATTTCTTTCCATTGAATTATAACATTTTACAGGGTTTATGTTAACTATTATTCCCACTAAGAAAAACAACTTGTCTATATTTATTCAGCCAGAAAGCACCAAAGCCAGAATTTAAACTTGGACTCTCTAAAACCAAATTCATTTTTTTTACTGGTCATGCTGTTTAACTCTTTAAAACTTCCTTAACATTCAGTCCAATCTGACTTTGCTTATCTAAACTTTCATGAAATTCTGCTTCTTGGACTAGTGCAGAGGTGACCCTGGACCCTTAAAGGCTACTCCAAGATTATATGCAGGGTGATTTGTCCAATCGAAGGGGTAGGGAGTAGTAAAGGCAGAGAGTCTCTAGCACATTGGAACATGAAGCTGCAGAATAAAGGCTGAGATAATAAATCTTCTGTGCTGCATTCTGTACTCACTAAGTGGCAGCTGGGTAGATACAGCACTGAGTCTGGACACTTACTAGTTGTGTGGCCCTTAGCCTCTGTTTTCCTCATTCCACTAGAGAAGGAAATGGCAAGCCAGTCCAGTATTCTTGGCAAGAAAACCCATGGACAGTGTGAGACCAAGAAGAACCGGACACAACTGAAACTAAACAACAAAAATACATGATAATGTCTACTGTACAACTCTGTAAAGTCCACCAGAGGGCATTGCAGCATCCCATTCGTTCCTGCACAGGGCTAAAAAGACGCTGACCTATATATATAAAAGGGCTACCTCAAATTTTGTCTTCTGTTTCTCCAAGTCTTTAGGTAGTCTTTCCAGTGGTGGGGTTGGAGACTGTACAGGAGGAAATGTTAATTAAGTTCAAGGCCCAGAGCAGTGCTCCTCACACTTTTTAAACAGGGGGCCAGTTCACTGTCCCTCAGACTATGGGAGGGCCGGACTATAGTAAAACCAAAAGCTCACACCCTGTCTCTGCCCTCAGCCCATTTGCCAGAACCGGGCGGGCCACATAAACACCCTCAGCAGGTGCATCTGGCTGAGGCCGTAGTTTGAGAACCCCTGGCCTAGAGGATGAGGAAGAAGCTAGTTAATATGTCATATAAAATGTTAAAGCTATAAGGGGCCTTTAAAGGTCATTCAGCCCCTCCCATGAATTTTAAAGATGAGGAAACTGAGACCCAAGAGGTTACCTGATATGTCCAAGATCATATAGATTATGTCAAGTCAACAAGCACTTATTAAGCACTCACTATTCATCAAACCTTATATGAAGGACTAGGTATATAATAAATACAAGGGACTTCTAGGTGTGCCATAGTGCAGAGTGTTGGGCCCAGAGTCAGGGAGATTGATCTTCCTGAATTCAAAACCTGCCCACTTCCTAGTGGTGAGACTCTGGGCAAATAACCTCGTCCTGTTTGCCTCAGTTTCCTCATCTGAAAAATGAGTTGGAGAAGAAAACAGCAAACAGCTCCATTATCTTGACCAAGAGAACTCCAAATGGGATCATGGAAAATATCAAACATGCAACTAAAAAATAACACTACAAATACAAGCATATCCTTAATGAGCTTTTTAATAGGGGAAAGGAGCTGAAAGGAGATAGAAGAGAAAAAGATACTCTTCTAAGAATCATTGCAGAGAAAGCCCAGGAGAGTCAAGAGTGTATGCTAAAAAGTAAAGAAGACATGGCTGGCCCAGATTCCTTCCTAAAAATGGAAATTTGGGGAGGAGGCAGCCACTCAGAGGGAGAGGCCAGAGTATCCTTCCAATGTCTGAGAACTAGGGATGGAATGAGTTTCAAGAGTGAAGAACTTAGGGGGCATTGGAGAAAGTCAAGGGCAGCCTAGAGAGGAATGTTGTAGGCAATACATATAAAGTGTAAAGGGGTATTGGGATATTCTCAATCAAATGACAAAGATTAAATGGACACGTTCCGGGGCATCTAAGGGACTTTTTCCTTGGAGAACATGGACGTGCTCAGTGGTACCTCACAAAAAAGTTCACTGATTTTTTTTCAGTTGCCTCTTTAATTGGTTCGAACTTAGGAGAGAAGAGATTTATGTTTGAGGAGCTTCCTCTCATCATGGCTTATTTCTTGAACTTCCCGTTTCCCTTGCTTGCCCTTCATTCTCAAAGGTGACCTTGAAGAGGAGAATTGATACCATGACATATAAAAGAATTGGATTTAATGAGGCAGGGCTGAGCAAAGTCCCCAGCTCCATTTTCTCCTTTGGGGCCATCTGAGTCCAGTGGCTAGTTATAGATCAGGACCAATGGAGATGGTTCTGGAGGCAGTGGGAGATCTTGACCTTTTTAAGCTAAAGCTTTAACAGGGTTTGTTTGAATGACCAGCCAGTCAGAGATTAAGGTGGCCTTTTTACTTAGTCCAAAAAAGAAAAGAAAGAAAATAAGATGGAGCACTCCTAGCATTTTAAAAAGGGAGTTAGGGAGAGGCTGCAGAGGTGGCAGTGGACAAGGACTCTATATATTTGCATAACCTCTCTATAAGTGAAAATGACTCTTTTGAGACTGACACATGGGAAGTGCGAGTGTTTGCAGTTCACCTGAAAAGAAAGATCCTGAAAATGAACTTTTCTAAACCAAGAGATAGCAGTAAAATGCAAAACAAATTAACCAATAAATGGTACCAAGTGTGTTGAAGATGAGGGTAGGGGACAGAGACAGGGAGGACAGAGAGAAGAGATAGAGGAGAAAGACAGACAGATGGACAGGGACAGGCAGCCATTAAAGAATATAGATTGCAGACACACAATGTAGATGTTCAGATGGTATCTCGCATTCAGTTTTTCTCAAAAGAGCTTAATCACTGTCTGAGTCTCATGCTTGTTTGTTATTTGTGGGCTCATGTGAATCCTTTGCATCCTCTGCATTATCTGTGGAGCTAAATCAAGATCCTCAGAGGTATTGGTATGTAAATTAGGAGCTGATCCCCTGTCACACACATTTGGGGAAACCTTTATGTAAAAAAATGTCAGTTATAATTATTGATTTTTACAGAATTATTCTAGGCGGGAGAAATAGTCCCCAAAGAAAAAACTTATTGTTTGGGGGTAATCACCTTTAGGATCAAACCTGGTTTGTGCTCATTGCAAAGACTTGGGGAAGAGGTCATAAGCCATGAGTTACATAGACAATGTCTCATTTCTGATTATTGTGACATATGAAATAATGAAATGTAGCACATGTAACATGTAGCATGTGATGGGTCAATGCAATGTAATGTGTGACTATGCAATTCCTACAGAAGTATAATCTAATATGTGTAAAATATATACACGATATTATTATAAAACATATATATTATCCAAATTATTCTACCAAGATGGGGCTACAATAGCACCAGAAATGTATAGCCGTGTGATGCTGGAGGGTGCTTGTTCCAGTAGCCTTGATCCACTTATCTGGATGGATGTTGTTCAGTCATTTTTTTTTCAGCCAAAGTCTGACTCTGACCTCTTTTGGGGATTTTCTTGGCAAAGACATTGGAGTGTTTGGCCATTTCCTTCTCCAGCTTATATATACAGATGAAAAAACTGAGGCAAACAAAATTAAGTAATTAAGTATGATTAAGTGAATGCTTAATATTAAGTATTAAGTAAATATTAAGTAAGAATTAAGTAACGTGCTCAGGATCACACCACTAGTAAGTATCTGAGGTCAGGTTTGAACTCAGAAAGATTAATCCACCTGATTCTAAGCCCGGTGTTCTATCCACTGCATCATCTGGTTTTCCCACAAATGTATTCAAACACACATATATACATATATGTGCACATCTGTATTGTGCTTTGTGAAAACAGGATATGTTTGATAATTATTCAAGATGGAAAGCCCCAGATAGTTTATCTACCTAATATACTTTCCATTAAGGACCATTTCCTCCCAGATTTCTCCAGCAAAACTGAAACATCCTGCTTTCCTTAGAATAGGGAAAGATGCCCTGATTCCATTCACATCACTTACAGAACCACACATAAGTATGCTTTCCCTGTTCTGTTGCCATGACAACATCAGGTGATAGTTGCATCTGAAGGCTAATAAAGTGACTTTGGTAGTTTGTTGTTTTTTTTTACACTGGAAATTTAACTTGAAAAATTTAAACTCATTGCTTCTGTCTTGAATAGGCAATCTAGAAGGACTGTTTCTCATGCCCAGTCAAAACAGAGCCTAAAATAGACAAGACTTCACAGAGAATTTACTGAACCCTCTGAGCCTGAAATTCCAGGCTCTTTTATCTTCCCAGCTTTATTTTCTCCTACCTCCCTTAAAGGTACCTTTGCATCAGTCAGGCTAGCTTAACTGGGAACAGACCCCAAGCTTCCCCCGAACCTTTTCTCATGTCATTACCATGGAATCACGGTATCCAGGTATCTCCTGGAGTCTACCTCCTGCGTCTCCCCCACCCACATTCTAACCATTTTACACATCCATACCAAATGCAAGCTCTTTTTTGAAACTTTCCTTGACCTTCCAATACCTCTCTAAGGGTGGGTGCTACTTGTATTCTGACTTGCGCAGCATTTTGATTGGAAGTGCCTTGAGGGCAGAGATCTTGTTTTTACTCATATTTGCGTCTCTCTGTTGGGCTCTGGTAACATGCTCAGGAGGCAATGTTTCACAGGGGGAAGAACATTAGTTTTGGAATTTTGGTATCTGCATTCAAATCCCATGCTTTTCACTTCCTTTCCATGTAAATATGGAGAAATCTTGAACCTCCCTGAGAATGTTCCCTTGTCTGCAAAATGAGGGGATTAGACAGATCAAAGCTGCTTACACTGTGGCCGTGACCCTTTATGAGATCCTATAACTAAATATGAGGATCCATAAGAGCACGATTTATTATCAGTAAATGTTTTATTTGTATACCTGTTTTATATACATATATATATATATATATATATATATATATATATATATATATATATATATATATATATATATATATGGGTCACGTAAAAATTCCTCCAGCAAAAAGGGGTCACAAGTGGATTTAAGTGTTAGGCTAAATGATTTCTGGCACCTTTTCCAGCTGGAAATTTGTGCTTCTATGAAATCCTAATGATCCCATGATCATTTATTGAACTGAATTGAGCCTGTCTCTAGCACGGAAGGGTTGCTATGACAACTCTCCTGTGAAGGTGAGCTGAATCAAAGGCTACCTCCTCCATTGTGGGCTATGGTGAGGTTGGTCTTGAAACCAAAATGTCTACAACCAAAGTTAAGGGCAATTCTCTGAGTCTCGATTTCCTAATATGATAGAGCTGTTGTAAAAGGTTCTAGAATACAGAAGACCTTCTATGGAAGTAGGTTTATTCTTCTTGGATATCTGCAAAGTTGATATTATCCCTTTATCTTATCTCCCCCCACCCTCCTTTGCAGTTGCACATTTTATACTGTCCATGAACAGAATTCTGGACTTGGAGTCAGGAAGAGCTGAATTCAAATATAGTCTCAGGCACTTAATATGATCTTCAGCAAGTCACTTAACCACTGTCTACTTCAATTTATAAAATATACTTCAATCTATAAAATGGGGATAATAATAGCATCTACTTCCCAAGATTGTTCTGAGGATAAAATAAGATCACATTTATAAAGCGCTTTGAAAGCTCTATGTAAATGATGACTACTGCTTTTATTATTATTATAAGAAATAGGGAAAGGTGTAATATAAAACACTTCTGGATTTAGACTCCAGAAAGAACTGGGATCCAGTGTCTTTGGCATTTTTAGCTTTTAAATTGTAGGCAAGATCAGAACCCCTGTGAGTCTTTGGATTCCTCATCTATACATGATTAGGATAATAACCTTATAACTTATCGCCTCAGGCTGTTACAGGGATCACAAGTTAGCCTCTTGAAATGTCAGCTGTTGTTAGTGCCAAGATTGGCCTTTCTAGTTGAGTTAAAAGAAAATATTCTTCTCAGATGAAAACCTTCCTTTAATTCCTGAGGTGAAAAGAGCCAGCTTTCTCTGGGAGGAAATTTGATTTCCCTGCAGATATGAGACCTGAGAAACCTTCAAGCCAATATATTCACGTGTTCTAACATCAGTTCTGGCCCCAAGGTAATGATTTAGAAGCTCAGAGGTCTAGGATGTCCTTAACCCTCTCCATTACAGACAGATAGCCAGCCCAAAGGGGAGGGAAGAAAGAAGCAGTGTTTTTCCTAACGGCTGGGGAGCCAGGGCTTGTTTGAGAAATATGCAAATGTGACTTCACAGCCTATTGGGCTTTCCTTGACCTTTTTCCCTTGACAAGCCTATATTGGCAGCTCCGGCTTGTTTGGAGATGGAAGAGGGAACATAATGGATAAGTTGAGGTTAGGGGGGAAACTTAGGTAGGGAGGAGGGGTATAGCACAGATCAAAGAAGGAAATGAGGTTCACATTAAAGAGATGATATTTGCCTATTTGCCAAATCAATTTAGATTTACTATTGTTGATTTAGATCTAGAGGAAACATTAGGAATAGTCTAGCCCAGGGGTCCTTTTTTCCCCAATAGTGTTTTATTTTTTCCAAATGCATAAAAATAGTTTTCAACATTCATCTCTGTAAAAGTTTGTGTTGTCTGTCTCTTACCTCTCCCCACCCTGATATAGGTAATCTGATATAGGTTAAAGATGTGCAGTCCTTTAAAACATATTTCCATATTTGTCTTGTGCAAGAAAAATCAGACCAAAAGGAAAAAACCATGAGAAAGGAAAACAAAACCAAAACAAGCAAACAACAACAAAAAGATGAAAACACTATGCTTTGATCCACATTCAGTCTCCATAGTTCTCTCTCTCTGTGGGTGCAGATGGCACTTTCCATCTCAAATCTGTTGGAATTGCTTTCCTCACTTTAGCCCAGGAGTTCTTAACTTGGGTCTACAGAACCCTTGAACCCATGGATAGGTTGCAGGGAGGTCTATGAACTTGGATGGGAAAAATTGACTAACTAAAACTTAATACTTCCTTCAATTGGTAACAATTTAAAAATTCACAAGCATTCATAGTGGGCCATGACACCCCAAAGATAAGGAAGCGTTTCTCTACTCAATGAATCAGGGTAATAGATTCAGAGCTGGGAAGAAATTCAGAGGTCACTTGGTATAACTCCATCTGTTTGTTTTAGGAAACTGGGGCACTGGAAAGTTAAGTGAATTACCTAAAATCACACAGGTGGTAATCCTGAAATTTGAATCCAAATCAGTATCCTTTCCTCTCTGACACTCTACCTTCAGATATTAAAGAATCTTCATCATAACAAAATTAAGGTGGTATAAATAAGAAAAAACAGAAACAAAAGGGCAGATCTAAGATGGCAAGAGTGTATTTGCCTGAGCTCTTCCTGGCTTCCCTCAGAATCAACACTAGATCAAACCTCTGAGTGAGTTTTTGAGTGATAGAACCAACAAATATTTTGAATGTAACAAATTTCCAGCAGAAGATATTTTGGAAGAACTTCAGGAAAGGTCCATCTCAATTGGGCAAGGGGGAACACAGCCCAGTGCAGGTGCAGCACAGGGAGGCCCAAGGTGAAGACACCTCCGGGCACTGGGGGAATCTGCTGGGAAGCTCTTAGCCAAAATGGACTACTCTCTCCTGGTTCAGAAACTAGTGGATCAGCAGATTAGCTGTGAGGTAACTAATACAACTTCAAAGGGTAAAAGAGTCCTTGAACTCCAGCATAACAATTGGGACTTGGCCATGCCCATCCAGCATGGAAAGGAAACAAGCAACACCAGCCCCTGCCACCCTGTAGAAGAAACTTGGGGTGATCTCCCCCTTGTCCCAAGAGCAGACCTCAATCTTTACAAATGAGCAAAAAAGCAAAAAATCTGACCATAGATAGGTATTACAGAAGCAGGGAAGAAAAAGGCCTCAAACCCTGAGGACATTAAAGCCAAAATGTCTCCAGATGAAGCCCCAAAGGGTGGTAGGAATTGCTCTCCAAAAACAAACAAACAAACAAACCTTTTGGAAATCAAACAAGAGAGGACAATGAGAGAAATCTGTCTATAAATAAAAATCTTCCCTAGAGTGCCAAAAGACAGTTCAGACATTGGTTGGGTAACTCTGGACACGTCCATGTTTCTTAATCTCAGTTTCTCTTAGCTGTAAAATGAGGCTGATGATAATAATAGGACCTACCTTATAGGACTATTTTGATGAAAAGAGATAACATATATAAAGCTCTTTGCAAAAAAGTAAAAGGTAATATAAGAATGCTAGCTATTATTGTTATCAAGTCTCACACTGTCTGATCTTTGCAGGAAGACAAATTCTACTTGCAAAAATATTATTCATATTTGAAATATGAAACTAGATTGTTCTATTTGTGCATTATTTAATTGATTCACCAATCCAATGTATGAAGATGATTATATTAGAAGATCACTCCTTGACTGGAATAGGAAGATTATTTATGGGGAAGGAGAATGCAAGGAATATGAATAAGACTAAGAAAATAGATTGTTTTTCACTGAGTAGATTATTATTTCTTAGTATCCTTGGAAGGCATTATTTGAAATGCATGCATTAACCCTAGGGATCTGTCAGATGATTTCTGATGGAGCTGTCCATATAAACCATATAAATCAAAAGCAGATACTTTTAAAAGATAAAAACATTTTATGAGAAGTACTAAAAGAAATCCTGGAAAACAAACAAACAACTCAGGACTCATAGTCAGATGGAATGTGTCTCCTGAGTTTTCTTAATATCTATGTCTAATGAATCCACTTATATGAGAAAATTTTATTTTTTTTAAAAAATGTCATATTAAATGCCATAGCTTAGATCCATCAATGATGGGAAAGAAAGAAGAAAGACCATATTAGCAAATTGTGTTATCACTGGCAACTATGATTTCACTATAAACTTGTGTTTGTACAACTTTATGCTGGAGTTTTTATTGGATACAGAGGGTTCAGGAGAAATTTTCTCACTCTCTTGGCTGATAGGCCCCATCTAGGAAACCCAAAACAAGATATACATTAATTATATTAGGATCCCTGTTATATCTAGACCAGTTCCTCAATGAAAAACACACAATTTAATGTATTTTGGAATAGTTTGATTAAAAGGGAAAAAAACAAACAAAAATTTTTGAATAAATAATTCAACTATTAACACCAAATATACATGCAATTCTATTCATATATCATATATTAAGTGTCTATTAACTGCCCTTCTAGGATATACTATGAGGGCAAGGTACTTAGTGTGCTAGATGCCAGCTTAGAGTCAGGAAGGTCTGGGTTCAAATTCTGCCTCTAACAACTATGGTGTTTATGATCAAGTGTAGGCAAGTCAGCTTAGCTGTTGGTTCCCCTGAGACTAAGGTAATAAAATGCAGGAAGTAGCAAATCTGTATCTAGGAAAGGAATGTACCCAATAAAAGTTTCACTGAGCGATGTAAAACACAAATCTGTAGCCAAACAAAAATGTACAAACGATTATGCCATATCCCAGGATACTATGATAGAAAATAGAACAGCTAGCACTTACATTCCATGTAAATTCCCAGAATCCCATTAATTCCAAGTTTGAGCCTTCCTTGAGGTGTCTGAGAAAATAAATATCTGTGGACAACTCCACACTAAACTTTTTCACTCCCTGGAAGTAACCAACCCAGCCAATTATTAGGAATGCCCCTTGAAAGAAAAGTAGAAATTACAAAATCCTAATTGGAAGGGTCCAGTCCTCCTGGTTACCTTACAGAGAAACAGACCCAGAGTTAGTAATTTGCCCTAAGACTCAGGATAATCAGTAGAAAAAAAAAACAGGATCCCCTGATTCCAGATGGATTTGCATTGGAGTCATCTTTCTACCTCACAATGTTTATCCAGGTATCCCTATATTCCCTAAATTTTTACTTCTTATTTGTGTTAGAGGTGAGGGCTTATTGCTTCAGGTCTCACTCTTTTTTGACCCTATTTGAGATTTTCTTGGCAGAAATCCTGGCATGTTTTTCTATTTCCTTCTCCAGTTCATGTTACAGATGAGGAAACTGAGGCAGGTAGGGTTAAGTGACTTGCTCAGGATCACACAGCTAGTATGTTCTATATCTGAGGATGAATTTTAACTCAAGACTTCCTGATCCCAGACCCAATTCTCTGTCCACTTGCCACCTAGTTGCTTGAATTATACTTAGAAGTAATTGGGAGCCATTGGAGTTTATTGAGTAAAATGACAAGATTAAATGTGCATTATAGAAAAATCACTTATTGACTGCATGGAGAATGGTGTAGGTAGAGTAGGGAGAGAGCTGGAGCAAAGAAACGAAGGCCCAAACAAGGATTGTAGAGAAAGAGGATCAAGAAATGTTGTGGAAGTAGGAGAGCTATAATTAGATGGTTAGATGGAGAGAGTGAGAATGAGGAATCAATAGAGAGATAATGAAGATCTGAATCTAGATGACTGCAAGGATGAATAACTTGTTGGCACATGGACAGAGTACTAGATCTGGAGGCAGGTAGACCCAAATTCAGGTGCAGCCATAGACACTTGCTAGCTGTATGCTCCTAGGCAAATCATTTAACCAGTTTCTGCCTCAGTTTCCATTTCTATCAAAGGGGATATGTAATCACAATCTAGGGTGATTATTAGCATCAAATGAGATATGTTCAAAGTGTTCTGCAAACCTTGTAGTGCTATGTATGTATAAACTACAGTTTTGTGCTATGGAACAATGTTTTGTGGAAGTGACAGAGCATCTTAGATACATGTGGCTGGACCACTGAGTAATCACATTTTGTCATGGGAGAGAAGATGATCGCACTGTCTTGAAATTTCTAGGCTAGGATTTTAGATACTGAACTGGAAGGGCTTCATCTGTTCCAGTCCTCTTCATTTTCAGTCCTCAGGACATAGAGTCCTAAGGGGTAAAGTAGCCTGCCAGGTGGAGAACTGGAATGTGAGTCCAGGTCCTCTAAGCTCAGAAGAACTCTTTCTATTATACTGCCCTTAAGTCTTTGTAGTGAAAAAGTAACTTCTAGACAAAGATAGGGTATTGATTGGGTACTTGAGGGTTTGATTGAACTCAAGGATCCAGAAGCAATCCCTTATTGGAGCCTTAGATATTACAGATAAATCATTGGGGTGACTCACATTGTGGCTCTCTCTGTTTAGGGAGAAGATGATTCCACTTTGGCTGTGAAGTGGATGATCACTTTAAAATCACCTATGTGGAGTCTAATTTGGAATTTCACATTAATTCAACTAGCTAATGTTTATAGCCAGACATTGGACTAGGTTCCTTAATGCTTATGCCATGTTATATTGTTGTAGTTTGCCTTTCACAAGTTTCTGATGGAAGAAAATTGGTTATAAGGATGCTTTGACAAGGTGTGAAAGTCGAGCTTTCTGTCTTGTTTCATAGTTGTAATTAGGCACAGTCCTTCAACATGCTGAGATGTTGAATGGGATAATTTAGTAATTAGATATTAAGGGGGAGTTACAAGGGGTTCGTAATCCTAAATCAGATAGAGCCTGGAGTCAAAGTTCTTTTGGTGAACAGGAAGTTGAAGTTTCAAAAAGTTACAAAATCTATATTTATGAAAAGGTAGAGATATAAATTTGCATCCTGTACTAGAGACAATCGGGAGCTTTTGTTTGTTTGTTTGTTTTTTTGCATAGAGAAGGAAAATGCTCAGACTCAAGCATGAAGATTGAAAAATCCAATGCATTGGACAAGAGGTTTGGAGAACGGTCACCAAATTATTACAATAATGCCTGGCATTGTTGGGAGTGGAAAGGAGGTGGAAGATGAAAGGGATTGTTGACGTAGAATTGACCAAGGCATGGCTATCGGGTCAATGTATAGGAAGATGAGTCTTCGAGTTTGAGAGATTCGAAGAATGATTCTATCAATAGAAGTAAAGTTGGGGGAGAAGCTGTAGGTTTCAGAGGAGAAATGAATTCAATTTTTGATCATTCACTAAAAGTTTGCATTGTGAGTAAAATATCTAAGTGGAAATGTACAGTTGGCCATTAGAAATGTGGGACTGGAGCTCAGAGGAGAAATATAATTGCATGTTTACCTTGTAAGCCTTACTGAGGTAACTACTGAGGCTTGGAAAGTCAGATAAAGAGAAGAAAACAAAGGATGGAGCCTTGGGTGGGCATCTACACTTAGAGGAGTAGAAAGGGAAAATAAAACAGAAAATGAGAACTAATAATGGTCAGCTGGTTAGGATGAGAGCCTAAGTGCATCCTCATGGAAGACAAGTAAGAAGAAAACATGGAGAAGACAGTTCTGAACAATTCTCTTCTCTAGTTCTTTTGCCTATTTGCTGAGTTGCAAAGGCAGGGTCTAAATTCACCCAAAGAATAAATATTTTTTCTACTTGTGAAGAAGGTCTAATGACTTTCTGGAGACACACCCAACCCCTCTAGCACCCACCCAGAGGCGGTGAGGAGATAAGAAAAATCCGAGGCTAGAAGTTAGGAGGCCTAAGTGTGGATTTTTCCTTCTCCTCCCCCCTAATCCTCTGTTGTCTGTTATTCCTGCTTCCCTTCATCATAATAAATCCAAAATGTCAGCTGCAGCTGGAGAATGCAAAGCTACCATTAGGCTGGCCCCATTCACTGACTGGGTTCTAAGAAGATGAAATATGGTCAGGAAGTACAGAATTTGCAGCTAAGGAAAATTAGCTGAGACAGCTGTGAGTCTTTGTTACATGTCTTAGCTGCTTATGCAATCTGTCTTCATAAGCTTCTCTTTGACACTGAATGTAAGGTAGGATACGGCGTTTGGGGAGAGTATCTCAACATCATCCTGGGTTAATAAGACAATTTACTGAGCCCCTACAGCACGCCAGGCTGGGTGCTGGTGACAAAGACAAAGGTGAAAATAACCCTGCCCTTGAGGATTACTTTTTAATGAAGGGGAAAGCATCCACAAATGTAAGAATGTGTGTGTGTGTGTGTGTGTGTGTGTGTGTGTGTGCTTATATGTGTGTGTATGTATGTGGATATATTTGTGTGTATGTGGATATACATATACATACATACAGAGACAGACAGAGAGACAAAAAACAGATTTAAAGTCTTTGTTATTGTGGTTGTTCAGTTGTGTCCAACTATTCATGACCTCATTTAGGGTTTTCTTGGTAAAGATACTGCAATGGTTTCCCATTTCCTTCTCCAGCTCATTTTACGGAGGAGGAAAGTGAGGCAAACAGGGTGACGTGACTTGCCCAGGGTCACACAGTTAGTGAGTGTTTGAAGCCAGATTTTAACCCAGTTCTTCATGACCCCAGACTTAGTACAAAATGCACTGCCCCATCTGGCTACCTGGACTCAAGGTCACACAGAAGAAATATTAGCAGTGGGAGGACTATGGGAAGTCCCATTCAGAAGATGATGCTTGAGCTAAGTGTTGAAGAGAACTTGGGGTGCCAAAGATGGGAGAATGCTGTCCTTGGCAGGTAGACAAGACATTTATTAAATATTTACCATGCATTGTGCTAAGTGTTAGTTGTACAAATAACTAACTAACCAGACACTAAGGTCCTTTCTTGAACTAAACTGCCAAGCATTCCAACTCTACTGCACAGAGTGGTCACAAGGTGGTCAGAAAAACTGATACAAGGACACTCTCAAGGCCTCTTTTAAGTATTTTAGAATTTAGTATGACAGGGGAGACTGGCACAGGACCACCCAGCATGGCGTGCCCTCATCAGAGAAGGGGTTCTACTCTATGAGCAAAACAGAATGGAATTAGCTCAGAAGAGACACGAGTTATGCAAAGTTAGAGCATCCCCCCAAATGTTCATGGGGACAATTTATATCTGACCTGTGGTAGAGCATTCAGAGCTCGTACCATCCTGATCAGTCACAGTGGGACACACTGTAACTCGTTCTAACACGGGGATGCCATTTGGTAACAACCT